>NC_028637.1:68494588-68604766 GCF_001406875.1 Solanum pennellii | reverse complement strand
GGGGGTCTGGTAGGGGACTAGCCCCCGGGGAGTGGTTTGAGGTTAGGGGTGAAAAAATAAAAATCTAAAGTTGAAAATAATTTTTTTAAATAATATTAAATTATTTTTTGGGGGTGGGGCAAAAATTTGAAGTAGAATATATTTTTAAATTTTTTTTTTCTTTGGAGGAGGGCTGATGGGAGGTTGAGGGTAGGAGTTGGGTGGTGTAAAAAGAATAAAATAATGAAATTGAAAATATCTTTTAAAAATAATTTTTAGTTTTTTTTGGAGGGAGGGGTGGGGTGTTGGGGTAAGAATGAGGGTGGGGTAAAAAAATAAAGATGTGTAGATATGAAGTCTTTTCACAAAGGAATATGTGTAGATACGAAGAGCTTGTTTGGATTGACTTAAAAAGTAGTTTTTAAAAAGTATTTTTGAAAGTGTTGATACTTTTTAAAAAATAAGCAGCTATGTGTTTGAATAAAAGTGATGCAGTTGAAAAAAAAGTTGTTGATGTGTTTAGCAAATAAGTGCTGGTAAGCACTTTTTTTTAATCACAATGTCTGAAATATCCTTAAAGCCGTTAACACGATAAAAAGTTAATTAATTTACTTATATTTAAAAAAAATTAAACCAAAAATAATTTAATATTTTATATCCATAAGTAATAATATTTTCTATCATTCCCATATTTCTATATCAGCACAAATTATATATAAGAGGAATACAAATTGATTATTTAAGTTAATTTTGTGAGCGCAACTGAACAACAACAACAACAACAACAACAACAACAACAACAACAACAATAATAATAATAATAATAAGAACAACAACAACAATAATAATTGTAACAATAGTAACAATAATAATAATAATAATAAAATAATAATAATAATAATAATAATAATAAATAATAATAACAATAAATAATAATAACAATAATACTAATAATAATACTAATAATAAATAATAATATTAAATACAATAATAATATTCATAAATATAATGACAATGATAATAATAATAATAAATTATACAATAATAATAATAATAATAATTAGAAAAAGGGGAATAATAATAATAATAATAATAATAAATAAATAAAAATAATAATAGAAACAATAAATAATGATAATAATAATACTAATAAATACAATAATAATAATAAATTTAATAATAATAATAATAATAATAATAATAATGATAAATATAATAAAAATAACAAATAAGTATAATAATAATAAATAATAATAATAATAATAAAAATAAAAACAACAATAATAATAATAATAATGATGATTATAATAATAATAACAACAACAACAACAATAATAATAAGTAATAATAATAATATTACTACTACTACTACTACTACTACTAATAATAATAATAATTAAAATATATTGTAAAGAAAGCTCATAATATAAGAAGAAAAAGACAAGAAGTATAAGATAGAGGAGAGAATTTTCTTATTCAAGTATATCATAAAATGGTGCATTTATAGTGTTGAGATATCATAGTCAAAGGTCACCTTGGAATTATACATAGTTATCATCAAGGTTCATATCACCTTGAGATCTTATCACATTGGAAACACTAATACATGAATCCAATTAATTGTTGGATAACTCTAATGGATCATCCACATATACTATACAATGGATTTACAACACTCCCTCTTGGATATCCATAGATCATGTGCCTCGTTAAAACCTTACTAGGAAAACCCAGTGGAGAAAAGCCTAGTGAAGGAAAAAGAGTGCACATATCTCATAATACGCTTTGAATGTTGCCTCGTTAAAAATCTTACCAGGAAAACCCAACTTGGGACAAAACCATAGTTAAGGAAAAGAGTACAACGCGTATTTCGCTCCCCCTGATGAAAACTTTACTTGATATCTCGGAGACGGCACATTCCAATCTTGTATCTAAACTTCTCAAACGTTGATGTTGGCAATGCCTTAGTGAATAAATCAGCAAGATTATCACTTGAACGAATTTGTTGAACTTCTATCTCACGATTTTGTTGAAGATCATGCGTGAAAAAGAACTTTGGTGAGATATGATTTTTCCGGTCTCCTCCTCCTTTCAATTGAGCTATACATGCAGCATTATCTTCGTACATTGTGGTTGGTATATTCTTTTTCAAAGAAAAACCACACATTTCCTGAATATGATGGGTCATTGATCTCAACCAAACGCACTCTCGACTTGCTTCATGGATGGCTATTATTGCATGATTTGAAGAAGTGGCTACCAACGTTTGCTTCATTGATCGCCAAGATATTGCCGTGTCTCCACATGTAAACAAATAGCCTTTTGGTGATCGAGCTTTATGCGTATCAGATAAATACCCTGCATCTGCGTAACCAATCAGTTCTGACTTGGATTCACTGGAATAGAAGTCCCCCAAAGATATCGAAGTATGTGTTTAACACCATTCCAATGTCTTTTTGTTTGGTAGGAACTGAATCTTGCCAGAAGATTTACTGCAAAATAGATATCTGGTCGAGTATTGTTAGCAAGGTACATTATTGCCCCAATCGCACTAAGGTAAGGAGTTTCATCACCAAGAAGCTCTTCATCATTCTCTTGAGATCTAAATGGATCTGTATTGATGTCAAGCGATCTTACCACCATTGGAGTACTCAATGGATGTGAGTTATCCATGTAAAAATGCTTTAGTATCTTTTCTGTGTACGTTGATTGATGAACAAGTATTCCATTTAACAAATTCTCAATCTGTAGGCCAAGACAAAAATTTTTCTTGCCGAGATCTTTCATTTTAAATTCTTTTTTCAGACTCTCAACAGCTTCTAACAGCTCTTTACGAGTGCCAATAATGTTCAAATCATCAACATACACAACTATTATTACAAATTCAGACCCCGACCGTTTCATGAAAATGCAGGGACAAATCGGGTCATTTTTGTACCCTTTATTTAACAAATATTCACTCAGACGATTGTACCACATCCTTCCTGATTGTTTCAATCCATATAGAGATTTCTGAAGCTTTATTGAACAAGTTTCTCTTTAATCTTTGTGTGCTTCAGGCACTTTGAATGCTTCAGGAATTTTCATAAAGATGTTGTGGTCCAATGAGCCATATAGATAGGCTGTGACAACGTCCATTAGACGCATTTCAAGTTTTTCACGAACTGCCAAATTTATGAGATATCTGAAGGTGATTGCATCTACCACTATAGAATATGTCTCCATATAATCAATGCCAGATCTTTGAGAAAAACCTTGAGCAACGAGTCGGTCCTTATATCTCATGATTTCACCTTTCTCATTTTTTTTTCGTACAAAACCCATTTGTACCCCGCTGGCTTGATACTTTCAGGTGTTCGGATTATCGGTTTGAAAATTTCACGTTATACTAGTGAAGTCAATTAAGCTTGAATTGCATCCTTCCATTTTGGCCAATCATTTCTCTGTCTATCTTCGTGAACAGATTTTGGCTCAAAATCTTCATCTTGTTGCATTATGTCAATAGCAACATTATAGGCAAATATGTTGTCAATCCCAAAATTATTTTGGTCCACAACTTTCTCGTCGATATATAATTCATTGAAATTTCATTGTTTTCAGGAGTTCGAACCTCCTCATCATTATGTGTTATGACTTGGGTCTCATCTTGAGAAATTTCTTTCAAACCATGATCATCTTGATCATTTATTACTTTTCTCTTTCGAGGATTTTTATTCTTGGAACCAATTGGTCTACCACACTTCAAATGTGGTCTAGACTCATTAACAATTTGTCCCGTCGGAATATCAATTCGAACGGGAGCATTAACAGCTGGAATATGCGATTTAGTAATCCTTGAAAGATTAGTAAATGCATCTGGTAGCTGATTTACAATGTTCTGCAAATAAATTATTCTTTGAACTTCTTGCTCACATTGGTTTGTTCGAGGATCCAGATGAGATAGAGATGATGAGTTCCAATCTATCTCTTTTCCCAACGACTTATGTTCTCCCCCTAATGGTGGGTATACTGATTCATCAAAATGACAATCAACAAATCTTGCCTTAAATAAATCACCAGTCATAGGCTCCAAATATTTTATCATTGAAGGAGATTCATACCCAACATATATCCCCAACCTTCTTTGGGGCCCCATCTTTGTGCGTTGTGGTGGAGCTATTGGGACATACACCGCACATCTAAAAATTCTAAGATGGGAAATGTTTGGATCTTGACCAAAAGTCAATTGTAATGGGGGGAATTCATGATAATTGGTCGGCCTTATGCGCACAAGTGCTGCTGCATGCAAAATAGCATGC
Source organism: Solanum pennellii (assembly GCF_001406875.1). Classification (NCBI taxonomy): domain Eukaryota; kingdom Viridiplantae; phylum Streptophyta; class Magnoliopsida; order Solanales; family Solanaceae; genus Solanum; species Solanum pennellii. The sequence goes on along the minus strand of NC_028637.1, from coordinate 68,600,489 downwards.
CCCCACATATACATAGATAACGTTGTTCTCATTAGTAATGGTCTAGCTATCAATTACAGACGTTTAATCAATGATTCTGCTAGATCATTTTGAGTGTGAACATGCGCAACTGGATGTTCAACTGTTATACCAGTAGACATATAATAATCATTAAATGCCTGAGATGTAAACTCACCAGCATTATCTAGACGGATTGTCTTTATTGTATAGTCTGGAAATTGTGCTTTCAATCTTATTATTTGAGCCAACAATCTCGCAAAAGCCATGTTGCGAGTTGATAATAAACACACATGTGATCATCTTGTAGAAGCATCTATCAAGACCATATAATATTTAAAGGGTCCACATGCAGGTTGAATTGGTCCACATATATCACCCTGTATACGTTCCAAAAACGCAGGGGATTTAATTCCAACCTTAATTTTTGATGGTTTAATGATCAACTTTCCTTGAGAACAAGCAACACAAGAGAATTCCTTTGATTGAAGGATATTTGGGCTCTTTAAGGTGTGCCCATGTGAATTCTAAATGATTTTGCGCATCATATTAAATCCGGGATGACCCAACCGGTCATGCCAAAAGATAAAATCATTAAAATTAGTAAACTTTTTGTTTACTACGGCGTGTGATTCAACTGTACTTATACTTGTATAGTACAACCCAGAAGAAAGTGCAGGTAATATTTCATGCACAATTTTCTTCTCTACATTATTTGTAGTAATGTAAAGGTATTCAACCTTTCCTTCGTTAGCCGTCTCAACATGATAGCCATTTTGGCGAATAATTTTGAAACTTAATAAGTTTCTTTGAGACTTACTAAAATATAATGCATTAACAATGCTTAATATTGTCCCTCCAGGTAGTAATAAGGTCGCTCTTCCAGAGCCCTCAATTAATTTTGTACTACATGATATTGTGTTGATATATGCCATTTTCATAACCAAATTAGAAAAGTATTCATTTTCTTTTAATATTGTATGCGTTGTAGCACTACCAAGAAGGCATACATATCCATTACTCATCTTGAATCCAACTGACAACTAGGGATTTCTATTAATTTTCATTAAAATAAAATACATTAAAAGAAGGAAGAAACAAAATTATCAATGAAAATTTAAATACTTCAACATGAATAACATAATAATTAAAAACACATAACTAAAATATTAACAAACTTCATTCCCCAGCTAAAAGATCAAACATCAGTTTCGATCTCCAAAGAAGTCATCAACTTCCATATGAGTAATGTCACCAAGGCCATCAAAAACATCATCCTTTAAAGCCAAATTTGCTTCAACATCCTTATCATATTTCTGAGATGTTTCTGGCTTATTATCATCTTTAAGAGTCATATGTGACTCAGCTCGAGCATTGGAAGAGGAAGCACCACTTTTATTTCCTTTCTTTTTAAATATTTTTTGATAGAGCCTTACAAAATGCTCATGTGTGCGACATTCATTCTTCCAATGACCTTTCATGCCACAACGACGACAATTACTTTTTGAGGGGTTATTTTGAAAACTCATGTTGTTCTCCCTTTTATTATGACCACCACCTTGACGATTAGTGTATCATCTTTTATCTTTGCCACGTCCCCGTGTATTATTATAGCCCCGATGATCATTTTTTTTTACTTCAGATTGATCACGTGCTCCCAGCATATTTGCCTCCGGTAATGGAGCAGCTCCAGTGGGACGAGCTTTATGATTTTTCATTAAAAGAGCATTATGTTGCTAAGCCACCAAAAGACATGAGATTAGTTCAGAATATTTCTGAAAACCCTACTTACGATATTGCTGCTGCAATATCACATTTGAGGCATGAAAAGTAGAAAGTGTCTTTTCCAGCATGTCCTCATCTTTTATAGTCTCCCCACTTAATTTCAACTAGGAGGTTATCCTGAATACAACAAAGTTGTATTCAATTACGGTGTTAAAATCTTGAAACCGTAAATGCATCCAATCATAACGAGCTCTTGGCAACACTGTTGCCTTTAGGTGGTCATATCTCCCCTTTAAATCAGTCCACAATTCAAGTGGATCTTTTACCATCAGATATTCAATCTTCAGGCCCTCATCAAGATGATGATGAAGGAAAATCATAGCCTTCGCCTTATCTTGACTCGATGCTTTTTTATTTCCCTGAGTAATAGTGGCATCAAGACCTTTAGCAGCCAAGTGAATCTCAACATCGAGTACCCATGAAAGATAATTCTTTTCAGAAATATCTAATGCCAGAAACTAAAGTTTGGATAAATTCGACATAATGAAATTATGAGAGAATATGTGAATTAATTAAAAATATTTATATAATACCTTTGCAAGTAGCAACTTCGTGCTGATAACGTGTTGTAAAGAAAGCTCAGAATATAAGAAGAAAAATTCTCTCCTCTATCTTACTTCTTGTCTTTTTCTTCTTATATTCTGAGCTTTCTTTACAACAAAATAATAATAATTAAAATAAAGAATTAAGGGCAAAAAGGTGATATACTTGGTCAACATAAAATGACTTTTTAAGTTGAAAAAACATCTTTCACCTAGCTTTTAGCAAAATAAGTCAGACACTCTAATAAATGAAAAGCTGATTTTTAAGTCAGTTTGACCATCTTTTAAGCCCATCCAAATAGGCTCGAAGTCTTTTCATAAATAAAGATGAATAATAGATATTCTTTATTTGTTTCGTAATTTCTTTAAAAAAATGATACTAGAAATTTATTTTACAATTAACAAAAATATATTGAACAAAAAATAATGTCATGGATAAATTTTAAATAATTTAGAACACAATGGATTCTATCCAAATGACAAAAACTATTCTTTATTTTTCCTAATTTCTTTAAAAACAATAATAGAAATCTAATAAAAAATTTACAAACATATTTTCAATAAAAAATAACGCCATGGATAAAATTCTAATAATTTAGAACACAATGGATTCTATCCAAATGATAAAAACCAAACAAATATTTAAATTCTTTAATGAAAAATAAAACATTAATTAAAATGAGATAATTTTAAGTTTAATTTATTGTATTTTAAATCACATAAGACATACAAATAGCCTCTACTTCCATGTTTCTTATTTTCTTTCATCATTGACAATTGAATTCTTTCGCATAAGATCATTATTTCAATGAAAGTCACAATATGCATGCATTTTTGGACCATAAAAAAATATTTCTCCTAATATATTAAGTTTGTTAGTTGCTTCTTTCTCTTTTTATCATATTATGCATGTATTTTTGGACCTTAAAAACGAGCAATTTTTTTTTTTGAAAATTAAATGTAGGTGGAGACAATGGCAATGAAGAGCATGAAGTTTAACATGTAATTTCTTTCATCTTTATTATTTTACGTTAAAGTGAAAAATTCATAAGCAAATTAGAATTAATTCAATTTTAATGTGAATATTGAACCTAAAAATCAAATTGAAACCCTTTTATAAGTATTCATCAAATCATGTAATTTTAATTATATGTTTTAAATATATATAGAAATTTGGAATAAGAAGAATACCTAATTTTGTTTTATAGTAATCATATAAAATAATTTTGTCATTATATTAAATCGTGATATTACATCTTTTTACCCCTCATAAATGAAAAAGATATTTCGAGAAGCTAAAATAAATCGTAATATAAAAAAAAAAAATTACCTTATCAACTTTATTCTATTAAAATTAAAAATAATATAAGTGTGTTCCGAAAAGATGATAGCACCACATTTTAACGCCACAAAAATAAAATATTTTTCTGTATTATTATTATAAATAAAATCTTTTAATTATGAAAATATGTTTAAAGGACAACTAGGATTTTTTTAAAGTTGAATACAGATATGATAAGAAAAGGAACAAAAAACATTATTTTTTTCTCAAAAAAAGATAAAATCAAAAAAGGAACAAAAGAAGTATCAACGAATTATAAATATGTAGCTGAAATAAATGCTCCATTCCTAATAAAGTCTTTTAAAAATAAAATTTATATTGAATTAGAAAAATTAATTTAAAATAAAAAACAACAACATTAGAAAAACACAGATTTGAAATGGTTTTGCTTAAACATGTAACCATCTGTTGCTTTTTAATTCCTTTAATAGACACAACTCCTTATTCCTTTATCCATTTGATACATTAATTCTACAATTACATATTATTATAAATAATGGCAATATTTTTATTAAAAAAATAAGTTGTAAAGAAAAGATAAATAATATGTTTGATAAATTCTGATGAAATAATAACATTTTTGATACATATATATTAAATTTTGTAACCTTACATTGATAAAAGTTGATGTTATTATACGAGTTTCCTATTAAATCAAGACAAGAAAAGTAAATAATATAATAAAATTAAGTAGTTATAAAATTCTATTTATGATCACATTAAACAAACTTTATAGCCCTTAAGTAACGTTGTGGAGGTTATCACTATGATCGCCATTTTGGTAAATTCCATAAAAAGACAAACCATAAATAATTATCAAAAGATTGTTTTACATTTTGATTGAAATTGAGATGAAAATTTGCCACTTATTCAAATATAGATAGAGTTGATAGAGGTAATTTGTTAAAATAATAATATATATTTATATAATTATTACTCTCTCACATTATTATTTCATTTAAAGTAATATTACATTTCAATTGTTTTATACAACTAATTCTATGTGAATTGCATATAAAATCAATTTTTTGAAATTTTATAAGAATTGTTTTATAAAATTTTATTGCATATGATATAAGATCTCACGACAATTTTAAGTCAAGTGAAAGCAATTTTTTTCTTCTATTATTTTTTAGATTATGACAACCTTCCGATAAAAGTGAAACAATAACATTTTAAATAAACTGAAGTAAATAGAAAAGATAAAAATAAAACTTATAAATTTAATCTAACGACCTATTTCCTTGGTTATGTAGAAGCCAACAGAAACTTTTCGTTGTCACTTTGTAAAGACCAATTTCATTGTTATAGAAATGTCAATGGAGGAAAATCGGGTTCGAAAAAATATTTTCATAATACTAGGATTTTTCCAATCTTGTCTAGATTTGAAGAAATTAGGATTCATCAAGGGGTAGGGAAATCTTGTAGCAATCAGTGGAGTAAATTTAGATTTGAATACAAGAATGGATTAATAACTCGTTAAGGAATTCCTATGACTTTACGACATAGAATTTGGATAAGTAGGTCATCGGGAAATTACTTTGGCATTAAGGGCAGTTTCTGAGCGTAGTGGGCTATGCTATGTTATGAAAGGGAGGAAATTGAAAATCCCTGAGGAGCTCACCGCGTCGCTTCATGCCGCTACAGTGACGCCGCTACAGTGGGATGGTTGTCGCTGTAGCAGACGAGGCAGAGGTTGATTTATAGGATTTTTGAGATTTTTTAAGACGCAGCTCACTGGTTCAAAAAGTGTCACTGCAGCGAGATTGGTGTCACTGCTGCGACGCCGCTACAACTGGATGGGTGACGTTGTAGCGGGATGACGGGTTTTTAATTTGTACATAAAATCCTTAGATGACCTGATTTTGTATGTTTTGACTTTTTGAGTTAAGAGACGACCCCTGGGCTAATCCTACTCGTTTTTCACCATTCTTGAAGCTAGCGATAAGTTTTTCACTCCCCAATTTCGTTTTTCAGAATGTTTCAATATTGACGGGGAAGGATTTCTCGAAGAATCCTATGGTGGAATTAACCTTAAAATGACTAGTTGGGTCATGAGTTTTGAACTAGGGCTCATAGTTTGTTAGTATTCGGGGAATTTGGTGTTTCTTTATTGATTCTCGTATATAAATTGTTGTTTGTAGATCACGAACAAGCAGAACAAATCTAGAAAGGGAAGGATCAAGTTGTCATGGGTTTCAAGCTTGTTTCGAGGTAGGTCGTGATTGTGATATCTATGATTGTGTGATATTCACTTGATTTGCTTCGTTATGGTACTTGTATATGTATTGCAATATTGATCATAGATGTTGAAATGAGATATATGAATATCGATACCGTGAAATCATGACTTGAATATGTTTTGTTGATGTGTTATTGTGATGTGTGATTAGGATCGGCTGCCACGTTCTGATACTCTAACTTTGATCAAATTGACACGTTCCGGCACGCTAACTGGGATCGATTGCCACGTTCCAACATAAGAATTGGATCGAATTGCCACGTTCCAACATGCTAATAGTTTGACTTTGGGTTCCATGAGAGGACCAACTATGTGATGAAACATGTGAATTGTGATGTTGAATTTTATGATAATATTGAATATATTGATATTTATGCATGTGCTATAATATTGTAATTGCTTGTTTATGTTACACTAGTGGATAGCCGAATGATACTACTAGTACAAAATGGTTGTGTACTTATTCTGCAGTTGCTCCTATTTTTGTTGAGTACATGAAATCTTCACGCGACTATTGACAAATCTCGCCAAGTAGATGGATGATTTATTCGAGTTCACGGGTGAGGCACATCGTTCGGGATGCCATGGAATCTCTTTAGTCTATGTCCACCATTTTTGGACGTAGACCTTGTTTTAGTTAGTTAGATTGTTCACTACTAATTCTTGTTAGATTTTGTTCTCGTTTCTAGATTTAGTGCATTGACTTTCATGTTCTAGGTTTATTTCCGTATTGTTAGTTAGTTATTAGATCTTTATTTAGTAATGAAACTTTGTCTTTAGTTATTTAACTTGCTTCCGTAACTTAAATACTTTAGTTTTAGATTTCTTGCTTTAGTTGGATAGTAGTAACGGTTCTCCCACCGAGTAGTTAGTGTGGGTGCCAATCACAGCGATCTGCGTCGTGACAAATCATTTTTGAAAGAGTTGGCTGGTCAAGGGATGATTCCACCTACTCAAGTCCCCGCGAATCCTGTTGTTGCTAGCACTGTGCCCAAGCTGGTTGGGGAGGTAGGTCATAATGCTCAACAGATCATGTCATTTTTGAAAGAGTTGGCTGGTCAAGGGATGATTCCACCTACTCAAGTCCCCGCGAATCCTGTTGTTGCTAGCACTGTGCCCAAGCTGGTTGGGGAGGTAGGTCATAATGCTCAACAGATCATGTCATTTTTGAAAGAGTTGGCTGGTCAAGGGATGATTCCACCTACTCAAGTCCCCGCGAATCCTGTTGTTGCTAGCACTGTGCCCAAGCTGGTTGGGGAGGTAGGTCATAATGCTTTTTTCCATCCTTTGTTGGATTCTGTGATGACCGATAATGAGCATGATATGTTGACCATGTTTTTGAAGCTCAAGCTCCTGGTATTTGTTGGTCTGAGACAAAGATTGGATTGTAATGAGATGTTGCATAAGTTGGGCATCGTTCACCAACATGAGGTTGAGTTCATGTTGTTTCAACTTCAAGGTGAAGCCAAGCAATGGTGGGTAGCTTATATGGAATGCACAACCTCTACATTACCTCCACTTATGTGGACCCAATTCATTCCTTGTTATTAGAGAAATATGTGCCTAGGACCTTAAGAGATCGCAAGAAGTATGGGTTAATGGCATTAGAACATGCATACTATCGCTGCTTATGAAGCCAAGTTCCATGCTTTATGTAGATATGTTACACAATTGGTCACCATAGAAGAAAAGAGGATCCGGTTCTTCATTAGAGGTTTGAATTCTAAGCTACAAGTGTTATTAGTTTACATGACTTCTACAAGGAGGAGTTCTAATGAAGTGATAGATTATTTTATGAATGTAAATGGGGTGAAGCGAGACGGTCAAACTAAGGCGTTATCTAAGAGGGACAAGAATTATGAAAATTTTCATCGTTCCTATGCTAGAGGATCCGGTCGGCCTACACTCAAGGCCAAGCCAATTCAGTACGCCATGCACGACTCTACAAGTAACTATTCGATAACTACCTCTTTTAATTTTTTAGTTGATCAGAGTGTTGGGTGCGTGGCGAGCACCAGACTGATATACCGTGGTTTCACGGTATTTTTAATGCTTTTTATTTAAGCTTAGTGTGTGTCCAAAAGCCTTTTTGTATTAATTTTTATGTAAGTTTCTCTTTATTTGCAGGAAATGCAGAAAAGTACAACCTATGGAGCTTGTGACAGTCCGTCGTGCCCGTGACGGTCCATAGGTGACATCGTAGTGAAGATACAGAAGGAAGATGGGGAAGTCTGACCAAGTGTGCGGTTACAGAGTGCGTGACGGACCGTCGTAGCCATGAGGGTCCATCCTGCTAGTTCGTCATGAAGATCAGAGAAGTAGTCCCAGTACCCAAATTTCAAGAGTTCAAGTGTTAAGGAACAAAGACCCTCAACGGACTGTTGTGCTTGTGACGATTCGTCATATCTGCCGTCGAGGATAATGAAGAGAGCAGCAAAAGAATTTTCAAAGTATGGGACGACGGAGTCCATGATGGCCCATCGTGACCACGACGACCCGTCGCGAGGTCCGTCGACCTAGCCGCGTTTTGACAGATTTCCATCAAATAGAGTACTTCTTGAATTAGGTTTTTGTTTTTTATAAATAGTTCGAAAAACATCGTTTTTGGGGTTAGAATCTTTGGTGATTTGACTCTCTTATAGTTAGACTCTTGGTTATTTAAGCTTCTTTTGTGGATTAGATTTGGTGATTATTATTACACTTTTGGAGAATCTTTAGTCTTCAATTAATTTCAGTAATTAATTGTTGGTGATTTGGTGATTAATCAAGTGAACTTCTGAATTTTATTCTTTCTCATTGAAGTAAGTGCATGAATTCTTATATTACATATTTGAATATTGTGATTATGACTATGGGTAACTAAACTTCATAACTAGGGTTGTGGGAACCATAAGCGAATAATGAGTTAAAACCTAACTAAAATAACAATTTCTAGAATAGTGTCTTGCATGTATTGACAATTCTTTCTCTTAGAAGTCTTTTTAACGGATGACCAACGTTAAAACTTGCCTTAATGCTACTTGCCGGACCAAGGAGGTAGATAATAGGAAATGAATTATCAACATAGATATAGTGTATACTATATAATAGGCTAGTATTGATTGGTACGAGGTAATAACTTAGTCAAATATCGAATACGATGCTTAATATGAGGTAAAGGTAAGGGTTATTATAGCAACACACGGAGCCGGACCAAGGTGCGGAGTGAAATTTTCTAGATGCCAGACCAAGGATTTAGAAATACATAACTTATCACTTTTGATGCATGATACTAGGAAAGAATTGTTATAGTTAGAATTATCATGTTAGGAACCTTTGTGGAACACATAAACCCTAGTTACTTTTATTAACTGATTAAACTCCAACATTTGAATCAGTTAGTGGTGTACTTAGATTTAGCTAATTATTTTCATTCATTTAGAAATAAAAATCCCCCTTTTATTGTCTTTGATTCCCAAGGAAATAATTGACTAAATAGTAGTAATAATAGATTGAAGTTAAGTCTGAACTATTTTCAACGTGGGAACGATCCCAACCTCATTAGTTGGGTTATTTACTTGATACGACCTCTTTACTTCTTATTTGAGAAGTAAGTTTGAGCGTATCACAGACCATTTGGCGGCCACACTTGCTTTATTTGTGGGCAATTATGACACATGATGAGGAACTTACCATAACCGAATTTACTTGAGTATGGACATTAGCCTTCTCGAGCAATTGTACTCGCTGGAAATGGTAATAATGGTAGAGGACGTCCATAATTATGATGAGGAGGAAATTAGAGAGGCCTTGGAGGAAGAGAAAATGATAACAAAGGTAGATGTAATGCGCAACTATGCAGAGAGGTGGCTCATGTGGATGATAGAGCTCAATGTTATGCCTTTCTGGGCAAGAATGAGGTAAAGGCATCTGATGCAGTGATCACAGGTACTATTGTTGTCTGCGACCAAATTGGTTAAGTTATTATTTAATCCGGGTTCCACCTATTCTTATGTGTCTTTGAGATCTGCCTTTGATTTTGAGATGTTGTGTGATATTCTCGATGGTCCTATACATATTTCTATCCCGCTTTGTGAGTCAGTCACATTTACCCATGTTTATCATGATTTCCCTATTTTGTTTATGGGATTTCACACTTGGGCTGATTTAGTGATTTTTTATATGACTGACTTCGACATAATCTTAGGCATGACTTGGTTTTCTCCCATTATGGATTATGCTGTTCTTAATTGTGATGCTAAGTCTATGATTCTAGAAATTCTGGGAAGGGAAAAATTAGAGTGGGAAGGTTTCAACAATCCTAAGCAACCTAACATTATATCCTCCATCCGGGCTAGTAAATTAGTAGAACCGAGTTGTTTGGCTTATTAGGCTCATGTTAGGGATGCTGAAATTGAAGCTCCATCCATTGGGTCTATTCCGGTGGTGTCCGAATTTAATAAAATTTTCCCAAATGATTTGCCCGGCATGTCTCTGGATAGATACATAAATTTTTGTATTGACTTAGAGCATGGTATGCGCCCCACTTCTATCCCTCCTTATCGCATGGCTCCAGCGGAGTTGAGATAACTTAAGTCTCAAATCCATGAGCTTCTTATTATGAGTTTTATTTTCCCTAGTGCTTCTTCATGGGGTGCTCCAATTTTATTTGTTAAGAAAAAGGATGGTACGAAGAGGATGTGCATAGATTACCGACTATTGAATAAGGTCACTATTTAAAATAGGTACCCCTTGCATAGGATAGATGATCTTTTTGACGAATTACATGGTGAATCAATTTTCTCAAAGATTGATTTAAGGTCAGGGCATCATCAATTGAAGATTAGGCCCGAAGATATACACAAGATGACGTTTACGACCTTTTATGGGCATTATGGATTTTTGGTTATGTCATTTGGGTTGCCTAATGCGCCTACAGCTTTCATGAGCTTGATGAATGGACCATTCAAGCCCTTTCTTGACTCTTTTGTGATAGTCTTTATCGATGACATTTTGGTGTATTCAAAAGTGACCATCTTCCTATTGATTTAGGTATCCTTGGAAGGCAAAATTTATATGCAAAATTTTCCAAGTGTGAATTTTTGTTGAAGTCGGCTGTATTTTTGGGGCATGTGGTGTAAAAAAGGGCTAAGGGTGGATCCCCAAAAGGTTGAAGCGGTTGAGAATTAGGTACGACTTAGTTGAGTAACGGAGCTTAGGAGTTTTGTGGGACTTGATAGTTACTATCGTCGTTTTGTTAATAATTTTGCTTCAATTGCTACTCACTTGACCAATTTGACAAAAAAGGAGATACCATTTCACTAGACTGAAAAATGTGAGGAGAGCATCCAAAAGCATAAGACTCTTTTGACCACCGCGCCCATTCTAGCATAATCGATTGAGGGTAAGAGGGTAAGGACATTATTGTTTATTGTGATGCTTCACATTCTGGATTGAGTATTGTTTTGATGAAGAATAAGAATGTCATAGCTTATGCCTCACGTCAATTGAAGGAACACGAGAGAAATTATCCCACTCATGATTTGGAGTTGGCGGCGGTGGTATTTGATCTTAAGAGCTGGCAACATTATTTATATGGAGTTAAGTGTGAGGTATTTACTAATCATTGTAGTTTTCAACATGTATTCACCCAAAAGAATTTGAATTTGAGAAAACGAAGATGCATGGAATTACTCAAGAACTATGATGTGACTATTCAATACCATCCATTTAAGGCAATTGTTATCACAAACGCTTTGAGATGAAACACGATAAGTATGGATAGTTTAGATCATTTTAGTTGAACCAAGTGGATCTTGTCCAAGGAAATTTAGACCTTAGGGCCTAAGTTCGTGCAATTGGGCATTTCTGAAAAAGGTGGGCTATTAGCTAGCATTGAAGCTAAGTCCATGTTCATAGAAGAAATCAAGGCCAATCAATTTGTTGATAGAGATTTAGATGAGCTTAGAAAAATGATTGCAATAGGTAAGTCTCAAGGAACCACTGTAGATGCGGATGGTGTACTCAACTACAAGGGTAGAATGTGTGTTCCAAGAGTTGATGATTTGATCCAAAAATTATTGGTGGAGGCTCACGACGCACACTATTCTATTAATCCCGGTGTTACCAAGATGTATAGAGATATGAAATGAGTTTATTGATGGTCAGGTATGAGACACGACATTTAAAAGTTTGTGGCGAAGTGTCAGAATTGTCAACAAGTGAAGTATGAACATCAAGGGACTATGGGCTACTTCAGAAGATGCAAATTCCGAAATGGACGGGGGAAATGATAGCCATGGATTTTGTGGTTAGTCTTCTTAAGACCTTGGGGCAATTTATTCTATTTGTTTTTGTAGTTGATAGGTTGACCAAGTCAGCCCATTTAATTCCGGTAAGGGTGGTTACAACGCTGAACATTTGGCTAGGATTTATGTAAATGAGATCGTGAGGTTACAAGGTGTGCCCCTTTCCATCATCTCATATCGTGGTACCCTTTTCACTTCCAGGTTTTGGAGGAAGTTGCATGATGAATTGGCAACGAAACTCACTTTTAGTGTGTCAGAAATAACTATACAAATGTTGGTGGACATGTTGAGATCTTGTATAATTGACTTTGAAGGGCATTTGGATAAGTTCCTACCCCTATGTGAGTTCTCCTATAATAATAGTTATCACTCTAGAATTGATATAGTACCGTGCGAGGAGTTATATGCGAGAGAATTTAGATCACCCATAGGTTGGTTTGAATTTGGAAATGTAAAACCATTGGGGGGTGACTTAGTGAAGGATACTCAATATAAGGTGAGGAGCATTAAAGCTAAAATAGTTGCCGTAGAGTAGACAAAAGAAGTATGCGGATCACAAGGTGAGAGACATGAAATTCCAAATTTATGAGAATGTTCTTCTCAAGGTATCACCCATGAAGGGGGTGATAAGATTTGGTAAGAGGGGTAAGTTGAGTCCTCTCTATATTTGCCCTTTTGAGGCTCTTGATGCGTATGGATGGTGGCATATAGATTGGTGCTACCTCCAAATTTGTCCTGTGTACATCCCGTATTTCATGTGTCTATGTTGAAAAGGTATCACGGTGACAATGAATATTTAATTAAGTAGGACTCAATAGGGCTAGACAAGGACCTCGAATATGAGGAGGAACCGATTGCTATTCCTGATCGTAATGTTCGAAGTTGAGGACCAAAGAGATTAAATCCGTGAAAGTTCGATGGAAGCATTGTCCAGTAGAGAAATCTACTTGGGAGACTGAGAAAGATATGCGAGACAAGTATCAACAATTGTTTGTCGAATTAAGTACTACCTTGTTCCTTTTCTAGCCTACTTCTCCTTATTTGATCACTCATTGAAGAATGATGGGTAAATTGTTATCTATTATAACAACAACATTTCGTCGTTATAGAAATACCAATGGGAAAAGATCAGGACCGGAAAAATATTTTTGTAGTACAAGGAGTTTCCCAACCTTGTCAGGATTTGGAGGAATTTGGAGTTATGAAGGGGTAGGTAAAACTGGTAGCAATTGAGTGGAGTAAATGTAAATTTTGTTGCATGAATTGATATATCACTCGTTAAGAAATTCATGACTTTATGACATCGAATTTGGAAAAGTAGATCATCGGGAATTGACTTTGGCATCAAAGACATTTTCTGAGCGTAGTGGTTTAAGAGTTTGTTGTGAAAGGGGGAAATTGAAAAAACCCTTAGGATCTCACTGCCTCGCTTTGGGTCGCTGCGGCGACGTTGCTACAACGGGCGGGGTGCCGCTGTAGCGGACGAGGCCTAGTTGATTTATAGGATTTTTGGATTTTTTAAGACGGAGCTCACTGGTTCGAAAAGTGCCGCTGCAGCAGGATTGGGGTATGGGTGCAGCCTTAGTGGGATGAAGGGTTTTTAATTTGTAAATAAAACCCTTACATGTCCTTATTTTATATTTTCCGATTTTTTGAGTTAAGAGACGACCCTTGGGCTATTCCAACTCGTTTTCCGCCATTCTTAAAGCTAGAGGGAAGCTTTTCACTCCTTGATTTCTTTTTTAGATTTGTAGAACATTTTAGAATGAGTCAATATTGATGGGGAAAGTTTTCTTGAAGAATTATATGGTGGAATTAACCCTAAATTGACTAGTTGGGGTCATATGTTTTGAAATAGGTGTAAACCCCCAAAAAGTTATAGGTGAAACTTGAGTCTAAGGTATGAACATTACATGGTTATGTATAAATTGGAGATATAAAAAGGTCCAAAAGTTTGTCATAGTATAAGTTTAAGGGAGGGTTCAAGGAAGGCACATTAATTCAAGGGTCTTGAAATGCTTCCTTCGACTTTGCCTTAGTTTTATTTGGCAAGTCATTGTGGGCAAGGAGCTTTTTCGTAAATATTATTTTTAAATTAATTTAAGAAGTGGGTATATTTTATATTATTTTTATATAATTATATAAGGTATTTTATATTAAATAAACCCAAAATAAATCACTTTCACAAACACCCACTTCTAAAAATCAAATCCTCTCTTCTCCAGTATTTCTCTCTCTAGAGTTCCTCCATTGAAGAACACCAAGAACTTGAAGATTAGGGTTCAATCTTGAAATTTTCACTCCAATTTCGTGGGAAATCTTCAAATAAAGGTATGGGAACCTCGATTCATGGAATATTTTTCTCCATGAAGCCCTTCTACTCTAATTTTTGAAAACGAGTTTAAGATTCAAAATTTGGATTTTCATTCTAGTTATGGGTTCTTTCTAAAAACGTTTTATTTTTATATTACGAATGTTTTGATGTTTTAATGGTTATTTTATAGTTAAACTCCCCATGATCCATAAACTACCCCATGACCCCAAATTCAAGAATTTCAAGGAAGTTATTCATGCAATGCGATTACTATTGTGTATTGTGGTTATGTTAAATTGGTTATGAAACCTTGTGTATTCATGTTGATGATAATATATCTAAAATGGGAGTGTGAGACTTGATTCATGACCTTTTAAGGGTTAAAGTGTGAAGGATTTTTTATACTTGTTGATAGTTATTGATGACCTTGCGAACTCATGTAAAAAGTGAGGAATCTTATGAGTATTATGTGAATAGAGGTGTTGTTGGAAGACTAATTTCCCCTATCCTTACTCATTTTTATGTATGTATTTTTTCGGATGATGTTGATGTTGTTGTGTTGATTGAATAGCTAGTTCTAATGAAAACACTATGAATAATGAGTTGAAAGATACTCGATCTAAAATGATGTTTGCAAGGTGAAATTTAGTTCTCACTTAAATGAATCTATGAGCTATTTATTGAGTTGTATTAAATGAAAGGTAAAGTATGCCTTCGCATATTTAAATACAATACCATCCTAATTATGTATAATTGAGAAGAAATTCTTAGTACCGACTGGATATGGAAAATTCGGAAATGGCCCCTCCGCTAATGCAATAGGTTGGATCATCTATAGTAAACTAATGAGATGAAAGCTCCTCCACTAATACATTAGGTTGGGTCTTTAGTATCAATCTTCTTATCCCATAACTATGTGCCAAACATAGGAATGTGCTAGTGGATCCACTTTGAAGCTAAATATGATGAGTTCTACCTTCGGCAAGTAAGAACACCTTCTTTTGGTATGGGGTTATATGACACCGGATTCCATGTAAGATCAGATGGTCTATGTTGGTTATGGATAGTATTACCTAATAATAATAATAAGATAATGGATATGATTTAAATTTTATTATGACTTCTTAATGGGTTTACTAAGTAGGACTGAGGGTATGAGACTTCATTTTTACATTGCACAATGAGGACTTATTAGGATGTTGTAGAATGATTTCCTTGAATGATGTTTATTTCATGTACTTTTACAATTCATAAATAATGACTATAAAGTGAGGTAAGCTTGAAGATTACGGTGATAAATATGTGGCTTTGAGGAATGCTGAGTAAGGTTGGTATTATGGGATGCTAACCATACATTGCACAAGTGTTCTGAGGTTGCTAATGTATTAATATTATTATGCTATTAGTGTATTGTGACTATATCTTGTCTTTTATATTTGCAAATGCGTACTGGCTTCCCAAACTTGATAAATGCATACTTCAACTAAAAATGTCCTATTTTGCATGTTTAGATGTTTTATTGCATGATGCCATACTTAGTACATATTTGTGCTAATCCCTTTTCTTTTCTATATACTATGAGTGTAGGTTCCGAATGTTGAATCATTACTCGCTTCTTCAAAGTAAAGCTTTGGTTGACTATTTTCTAAGTTTTGGTTAGTCCTCCACTTCGAGGACCATATTTTTATTCCAGTTCTAGTTTTAGACGTACTTTATTTTCTTATGACTTTCATCGATGTAAAAGGGTTAACTCCCCGATTTCGTACTCTTAAGTTTAGATGGTTTTAATGAGACAAGTCTAGTAATTCACAACTCTTTATTGATGATATTTGAAGTATAAATTTTGTTTGAATTTTTTTAATTTTGTGCATTATTTCTTATGACATTTGTATAATTATGCTAAGAGCTTGTATGTGACCCCTTCGGGGTCAACTACGCCATGGTACGTGTAGGGGGTAACCCCCTGTTGTAACAAACTTTGTATCAGAGCATAAGATTTTGGGATTAAATATTTAGGATTGATGTCTCATGAAACCACGTCCAATAGAGTCTTATTCATTTGTATGAAGTGCTCCACACTTATGAGTAAGAGTCTATAGGATGTTTATGAGTTTTTCCCTTCTTTCGTCACTCTCTCTTCGTTCATGGAAACTTAACCCTACGGTATCCTTTCAAACCTCTTTATTATGAATATAGGAAATAAATACGAGGAGAGGTAATGCAAGGAGAGTCCAATAAGAGAATGTCAATGAGAGGAATCTTCCCCAAGCTCCTCGAAATCCTCATTTGTATTTTAGAGCAAGAGCTATGACGAATATGGAGATTAGGACGACTCTTGAAACCCTGATTCAGGCTTTGATGGATCATGTAACTAGAGATGCAAGAGTTCAACCGAATAAGAATTCTAGCACATCCTCTTCCAAAATTAGGGATTTCACCTGAATGAATCTCCCTAACTTCTGTCTCCAAAGTGGATGAGGATCCACAAAGCTTTATAGAATAGGTATGGAAGGTTGTTGATGCTATGGGAGTGACTAATCGTGAGAAAGCGGATTTGGCTGCCTACCAGTTGAAGGACGTAGCTCAGGTTTGGTATGATCAATAAAAAGGGGAAAATATAGTGGGAGAGGGATCGATTGATTGGGAAGCTTCAAGTCGGCTTTCCTTTGACAAGTTTTTTACACAATAGTTGAGGGAGAGGAAGATGCAGGAATTCATAAACCTTCGCCGAGGAGGTATGAGTGTGAAAGAGTATAGGCTTAAGTTCACGTAATTGTCTAAGCATGCCTAACCTTAGTGGCAGACTCGCGGGCAATGATGAATAAATATGTCACGAGGGATCTTCCTTGGTGGTAAACGAGTGTCGTTCGGAAATACTTATTCGAAGCATGAACATTTCACGCCTTTTGGTTCATCTCGAACAAATTGAGGAAAAAAAGTTCAGGCAGGCTGGTAGAGAACAGAAGAGGACAAGAGTAGACGATTACAATTTGTCTAAAAGTAGATTTGAGGTTCAAGGCAAACCAAAGTTCAAGAAGAGGTATTATAAGAAAAGTACTACTAACACTTCTAATACCATCAAAGAAAGGTTACCTACTCTCAAGCCACATGGTGGTAAAACTCTCAAGCCTCATGGAGGTTGTTCTCATGTCGAGAGGCCTACACTTGCAAAATGTGTTACAAAACATAAGGTAAATATCTCAACGGTATGCTTGATTGCTAGGGATGTGGAAAGGGTGGGAATAAACTGAAATATTTTCCAACTCGTTCTGCCAAAGGAAGAGAGGGTAATCGATCCCCCCAAATGGTTCTAATTCGGATGCTCCAAAGAAAAGTCACTTTTATGCTCTCTAATCCCGAAGTGATCAAGAGGGATCCACGTATATTGTTATTGGTATAGTATAAGTATTCTCCATTGATATTTATGCATTGTTAGACCCTGGTGGTACTTTATCTTTGTTAAACCTTTGGTAGTTACGAAATTTGATGTACTGCCTGAAACTCTAATAGAACCTTTTTTCAGTGTCCACAATAGTTGGTGACTCAATTGTTGCAAAAGAGTCTATAGAAATTGCCATGTTTCTTCAATTCATAAAGTCACTTGGGTTGATTTGGTAGAGTTCAATATTCTGGATTTTGATGTCATTTTGGGGATGAATTGATTTCATGCTTGTTTTGCTTCTATTGATTGTAGGACTCGGGTAGTAAAGTTTCAATTTTTAGATGAGCCCGTTTTCGAATGGAAAGGGGAAATTCAATTCGTAAAGGTCAATTCATTCGTGTATAAAAGCCTTTAAATAATTTCTAAGGGTTGTATTTACCATATTGTAAGGGTTAAGGATGTTGAGTCCGATACTCCTCTTTTAGAGCCGATCCTGATAGTGAGGGAGTTTGCTGAGGTTTTTCTTGATGAATTGCCCGACATTCCTCCAGAACAGGAAATAGACTTCGGCATTGATCTTATACCAGGTACAAAACCCATATCTAGTCCTTCTTACCGGATGGCCCCAACCGAATTGGAATAGTTTAAAACTCAACTCCAGGATTTGTTAGACAAGGGTTATATTCAACCTAGCATATGTCCATGGGGTGCACCGGTACTATTTGTGAAAAAGAAGGATAAGTCCCTTAGGATGTGTTGAATATTGCTAGCTGAACAAGGTCGCTATAAAGAATAAATACATGCTTCCTAGAATTGTTGATTTATTTGACCAACTCCAAGGGGCAAGTTATTCTAAAAGATTGACTTACGTTCGGGCTATCACAAACTTAGGGTGACGGATGTTGATATTACTAAAACAACCTTTCGAACCATGTATGGTTAATGTGAATTCTTAGTATTTTTTTTAAAAAAAATGCTCCGATGGTTTTGATAGATCTTATGAATAGGGTGTTCAAGCAATACCTTGATTCATTTTTGATCGTATTTATTGATGATACTTTGATCTATTCTAAGAGTTAGGGTGATCACATGGAGCATTTGAGTATAGTATTGCAAGTCCTTCAAGATCAGAAATTGTATGCTAAGTTTAGCAAGTGCGAGTTTAGGCTCAGGTCAATTGCTTTCATCGGTCGTAGTGTCTATCCTAGGCATAAAGGTTGATTCTTAGAAGACCGATGCGGTTAAGATTTGGCTAGACCTCTGATTCTCACGGATAAACAAAGTTTTTTTGGGATTAGATGGTTATTATAGAATATTTATGGAAGGATTCTTTTCTCTTGCTTCTCCGCTTATGCTTCGAGCCAACTAAAGGTACATGAAAAGAACTATCCGACCCATGACCTAATGTTGGCGGCGATATTTTTTGCCTTGAAAATGTTGAGGCACTACTTATATGGGGTCAATGTTGATGTGTTCACTGACCAAAAAAGTCTCCAATATGTGTTTAGCAGAGAGATTTGAATCTCCTACAAAGAAGGTGGTTGGAACTTTTCAATGATTATGACAGGAGTGTCCTCTACTACTCCGACAAAGCTAATATAGTTTCCGCTGCCTTAAGTCGAATGACTATGGGTAGTGTGGATCATGTAGAAGATAAGAAGAAGGAGATAGTTTCGATGCACATAGGTTGGACCGTTTAGGTGTCCAGGCAGATTCCTCGAAGGGTGGATTCACAATTCACCATAGTTCTGAATCATCTGTGGTAGTTGATGTGAAGTCAAAATAACATCTTGATCCTATTTTGATGGAGTTGAAAGACTCGGTTCTCTCTAAGTCATTTGGGCTTTCTCCCAAGGGGGAGATGGGGTGCTTAGGTACCAACGTAGTTTGTGTGTTCCAGATGTTGATGGCTTGAGAGGGTAGATTCTAGAGAAGTTTCATGGTTCAAGATATTCTATTCATCCGGAAGGCACTAAGATGAACTAAATGTTGAAACTTTCATCTAGTCAAAGCCGAACACCAAAAACCATGTGTTTTGTAACAAGATATAGATCTTCTCACTTGGAAGTGGGAGGAGGTGAATATGGACTTCGTTGCGGGGTTTCCTCGTACTCGAAGGCGACATGATTCTCTTTGGGTCATTGTTGACAGGATGACAAAATCAACCCATTTCTTCCTTGTCAAGATTTAATTCTCGGCAGAGGACTATGCTAAATTATACATCGAGGAAATAGTGAAGTTACATGGATTTCTTTTGTCCATCATATCAGATCGGGGTACTCAGTTTTATTCACTTTTTTTGGAACTCATTCCAAAGAGGGCTTGGTACAAATGTTAAACTTAGTACCACTTTCCACCCTCAAACGGATGGTCAAACAGAAAGGACCATTAGACCTTAGAAGATATGTTGACGGCGTGTGTGATTGATTTAAAGGGGAATTGGTACGATCATCTTCCATTTGTTAAATTAGCCTACAACAATAGTTATCACTCAAGCATTGCCATGGCTCTGTTTGAAGCACTTTATGGTAGGAGGTGTAGAGCCCCAATGAGTTTGTTTGAAGTTGGTCAGTTTGGTCTAATTGGTCCCCATATAGTCTATGATACCATAGAGAAACTTCGACTCATTCGAGAGAGATTGAAAATGGCTCAAATTCAGGAAAAGTCCTATGCCGACAATTGAAGAAGGGATAATTAATTTGAGGTTGGTGGTTGGGTCTACTTAAAAATTCACTATGAAGGGTGTGATGAGGTTCAACAAGAAGGGAAACTTAGTCCTCGATATATGGGGCCATACCATATCTTGACACGTGTGGGGTGTAGTACCGGGATTCAGGAATCTGAATGCAACTGGCGTTGTTAACCTCTCCGAGATCGCAGACAATCCTCTTCTTATCTTTCATCACATTCACATAGTTAAATTTTGCGGAAAATTTAAAATTTTTTAAACATAATGAAGTTTACATAGACTTCATATATTTTCTACATAGATTAATATTCTACTAAGCCAAAATTAAAACAACCATCTACAATTAATGAATCAACTCAAATCAAAAGATCAATATATAATGTAATAATTTGCCAAAACGGCCTTAATACAAAGCTTTGAAATAAACTTCTGAAAAGAAACGGTAGGGACAAAATCAACTAGCTATGTCTAAAGTAATAATCTAGATAGATAAGTGTAGCATCCTCAAACATCAAGAGGACCTACCAAAGTCTGGAGATCGACAATCCAAACAGCTTCGATGAGTCTTCAACGTTCTCTCATACCTGCACCTATACAGATAATATTATAGGGTTAGTACACAATTTTACTAAGTATGGGTGTATGCACACATAACATAAGGACTATGAATGATCAAGGAAAGCTCTTCCTATAACAACATGCCATTTCTGGAAAGTGACATCACTAGACTTTCATAAATCATTATTTGTGAATTGTAGTATGATATGACGTATTTTAACGCATTCAAAGCACACAAATAAATTTTTTTATATGAACACAAGACCTTAGAATCATGAAAATAATTTTAGAACAACTCAAGCGAAAATTTTGAAATTTGATACTCCAAACCCGAGAGCTTCTCTTTTTGTACTTAGTTTATTTTTCAGTCTTTTTCTTCTTCTTGTTGTGTAGTTAAATGATCTCCCTTAAGCCTATGTGTTACTTACAAGTGCAATGATTCATTATATTCCCATACGTACAATGAACCAAGTAAGTAATCCGAATGACTAAGGAAATAATTTAACTACAAATTGGGCATGAAATCTTCATAAGCCAATCTTTATTGGTTATGCCTATTATGTGATTCTTTACATAATATAAGAAATCATTATTATCCAATCTTATTTGGCTATGATCATGTGCATACTATAATAAGTCATTATAAACCAATTGACTTATAAACCAATCTTATTTGGCTTTGATCAATTTCATAATAAAAGAAGTCACTATTGGCTATGCCCATTATTTGTTGTAAACTTCATTCTTATCAAACACTGACAATTGATATTCTTATGATCTTACTTTCTTAGCTCACTTTGAACATACTTCTCTTCTTCTTTCTTTCTTGCTTTCTTAAGGACATCTCTAGAATTAAGATCATGCGATCTAACATGAAATCCAGTGCCTGCCCTACACCAAA
Organism: Solanum pennellii; assembly: GCF_001406875.1. NCBI lineage: Eukaryota > Viridiplantae > Streptophyta > Magnoliopsida > Solanales > Solanaceae > Solanum > Solanum pennellii. The sequence goes on along the minus strand of NC_028637.1, from coordinate 68,578,450 downwards.
AAGGGGTGATTCATTGATCAAAGTGAATGTAGATCATGTGAGATAACATGAAATCCAATATGTGCCCCACACCAAAAAGGGGTTGTTCACCGGCTAATGTGAACCCATGTTAAGTGTTTTCCCCACACCGAAAATTGGTGGTTCACGGCTAAAGTGAACTAAATAAATTCTTTGAGTATTTAACCGACATAGATAATGTGAGCTAAGCATGAAATGAGTGTCTTCCCCACACCGAAAAGCGGTGGTCTCACTGGCCAAAGTGAAACCGCATCATACCTAGCTCTCTTAGGTGGAATCCACTGGATAGTTCCTATGCTGGAAACATAGTTCAAAGACTAAGAGATATACGGAGACTACTTATCTACCCTGGTGGTAGCGTCATGTCATGAGGCTTACATGTGTTGGAACAAGCTCATTTCTAGTCTATCGGTGCTTTGCTCAACTTCTTTTTCTTTACATCTTTTAGAGTTTACTCAAACATTATGGAGCCTTGCTTCTACTTATTAGGTTTACTTAAATCTTTTGATAACCGGTCATTTCTTTACTTGATGAAATGTGAATTTAACATTACATTATCATCTTGGTGTTAATGAGACTTGTCTCACGATTATTAACACCATCTTATATGAGTATCTTTAACATAGTTGTCTTAGGTGTAAGTGAGACTTGTCTCACTTCCTTTAACACACTATTCTGGTCATTTTCATAATTTAAAGACTTTTAATTATGTTATTACTCAACTTTACTCGTCTCATGACTTTTGGTAGTTTTATACCATTCATTATAAATTTTAAGAACTTTGTTCCATATAGTTACTATGTTTATAGTTCATTCAGAAAGAGTATGGTAGGACTTGTCCCAATGATTGTCATACCCTTGGTTATGAATTCAAAGTTACGTTGGTCACGCTTAATTTGGTATACATTAGTCATTAGCCAATCTTTTCATTATTTTAAAATAACATTACAAGCCAATTCCATTCAACTTTTTGGGCAAAACATTGTTAGCCAATTGTATTTGCATAAACCAAACTTTACTTAAACAATTTCATTATGTTATCAAGAACTAAATAAATTAGTTTCATGAAAGTACCGTAGTGATCTTCTCAACATAAACAATTCAACACTTTAAAATTTAATAGTAACTAATTTTCATAGTCGACTTTTAATTAAACTTCATACACTCGAAACAAAACTAAGCATTACATCATTCTTTACTTCATATATCTAATAAACTAATCATATGAATCAAGTATATAAGTCCCATTAGTCATTAAAAAATCAAGAACCTACACTTAATGATCAGTTAGCACAACATACCAACAACATGTGCAAGATTACATCTATATACTTATAGAATCGAAAACAAGGATAACTAGGGAGGTGGACGTTAAACAATATCATTGGGGAACAACCCTAGTTCCGAAATTCATGATTTCAAAACGTTTGAAAGGTATCTTGGAGAAAGAATTTCAGGAGAGAAAATCCATACCTTATGTAGAATTTAATCTACGAAGATCACCTTGTACGAAACCTTGAAGAGTACCTTGAACTCGCCTAGAGAATAGAGAGAAACTTTCTGTTCTTCCTTTTCGTCTGTTCACTGTTTTTCGTCAGGAATTTTCTAGTGTTTGAACGTGAGTCAAAGACCTAGGAACTAATCTTGACTCATTCAACTTAGGCTAATTAAGTAAATTAAATAAATTAATTAGTTAATCACTAAAACGCCCCTCCAAAGTTGACTAAACATAGGAGAATATTTGACTTAACCAAAATTTGGAAATTTGCTAGGGTCTCGGTAAAATTTTAGAATTTTTATTAATTAATTAAATTGTTAATTTAATTAATTAAGGGACCTAGGGTAATTAATAAAGTACCCCTATCTCTTTGGAACTGTAACTAACTCTTTTGGACCATCCTAGGTTGGGTACTAGGTTGTCTCTTTAACTAGTTACGACGTTGTGTCACCCGGTTAAATCTTAGGTTGTCGGGTGCACTAACTGGTTTATTTTGGTTAGTCCTAGGTTAGTTAGATAGTTAGGTCAGTTATTTAGAGTCTAGAGTTGGTTAGAGAGTTATGCCGCACATGGTTGGATCCTTATGCGCGCCTTCCCCTTCACTACCCTAACCGAATTCGGTTAGGGTGGTCCCCTCCCTTGGCCGTTTCTTCACATGTGCTTGCACATGTGTTGGCTAGTTCTTTATTAACTAAATATTCTTGATGGTTCATTTGGAATGTTTACTTTTTGTCCCAACGATTCTCACTATGTCCTTTGGCACTGCTTAATTTACATGCCCATATTAATTGGTCATGTGCTAAGGTGCCTAGGCTTGACACATGGATGCCTCATATCTACTATGCAAATACTATGAAACATATGTTTTTAGCTTAGGGTCTTTATTGCAGGTACATTTCTTAAAGAAACTCATTAATAGTTAGAAAATCTGCTAACACCCCTTTAAGTCAATATTCCCTAATATTCCCAATATTTCTGAATATTGGGAATTGGGATGCCTATTTAGCCCCAATACCTATTCTTGAAACTTAATAGGCTCCTCACTAAACAACTATATTTTCTGGAATGTTTCATGGGGAAGTTTGCATATGAACTAGCCTTACCTAGTGAGTTGGCTCCTATTTACCAAGTGTTTTCATGTTTCTATGCTCAAGAAGTATATTGGAGACCTGGTATTCACCATTCCTTAAATGGTTTAGGAGTTGATGAAAATCTCTTCTATGAAGAAGTTCCAGTTGAGATTTTAGACCGGTAAATTCAGAAGTTGAGGAGCAAAGAGGTAGTTTGTGTTAAAGTCTTGTGGAGGAATCATTTAATTAAGAGTGCTACTTGGGAGGCCAAGGCCGATATGAAATCCCGTTATCCTCATATTTTTCTTTATACTCCTATTCAAGCTTGAGGTAAGTAGTTCCTCTTAAGTTTTAGTGTTTTGGGAGTCATGTATATTGTATGAGTTTCGCCATGATTTTCCATAAGATATTTGCATGTTCTTGTGAGGAATCATGTTTAGTATAAATTCAAATTTTCATGATTTATATGTTCCTCATGTTGTTGTGCATTTTATTATGATGTTACATATTTAACTTCACGAGAAGAATTGGTAAACATGCTTTACTATGTTTTATGAGAGACATATTGACTCGATATTGTTGTGTTGAGTATGCTTTTATTGGGGAAGATAGTCCCTCCTATGAACATGAGAAATGTTGAATTTATGTATATGGGGTTGCTATATGTAGTTTGTACCCCCTTTTTGTTGCGTTAATTGTGTTGATATATAGCTGAAGCTTCCTCCTTATGTGGTGTATTATTTTGATATTTCATGCTTGTTGGGATGCTAATCTTGAGTCTTTAAATTTCGTAAGGTGTGTAAAGTGTCATTCGAGGACGAATGTTCGGAGATAATGTAACAACCGGAAAATTTATAAGTGAAACCTGAGTCTAACAATTTATGTATGAATTGGAGGAATAAAAAGGTTCAAAATTTTGTCTTATTATAAATTTAAGGGATGGTTCAAGGAAGGCACATCAATTCAAGGGTCTTGAAATGCTTCCTTGGACTTTGCCTTGTTTTATTTGGCAAGTCCTTGTTTGCAAGAGACGTTTTTGTAAATATTATTTTTAAGTTTATTTAAGAAGTGTGTATATTATATATTATATCTACTATTATTATATAAGGTATTATATATTAAAATACACCCAAGATAAATCACTTTCACAAACACCCACTTCTAAAAATAATATCCTCTCTTCTCCAATATTTCTCTCTCTAGAGTTCCTCCATTGAAGAACACCAAGAACTTGAAGATTAGGGTTCAAGCTTGAAGTACACTCCAATTTGGTGAGAAAGATTCATCTAAAGGTATGAGAACCTTGATTCATGGAATATTTTCCTCCATGAAGTCCTTCTACTCTAATTTTCGAAAACGGGCTTAAGATTCAAAATTTGGATTTTAAATATAGCCATAAGTTATTTTTAAAAGCGTTTTCATTTTGTTATTTGATGTATATTATGAATGGTTTGACGTTTTAATGTTGATTTTACCCCATAAACCCATGAACTACCCCATGACCCAAGTTTCATGAATTTCAAGGAAGTTATTGATGCAATGTGATTACTATTGTGTATTGTGGTTATGTCAAAATGGTTATGGAAACTTGATTGTTCATGTTGATGATAGTATATGTAAAATGTGCGTGTGAAACTTGATTCATGAACTTATAAGGAGTAAAGTGTGAAGGATTGCTTATTGTTGTTGATAGTTATTGATGAACTTGTGAAGTCATTCAAAAAGTGAGAAATCCTATGACTATTATGTGAATTGAGGTGTTGTTCGAAGACTTATTCCCCCTATCCTTACTAATGTTTATGTAAGAATTTTCTAGGATGATGTTGATGTAGTTGCAATGATTGAATGACTAGTTCTCATGAAAACACTATGAATAATGAGTGAAATAATCACCCTTAAATGATGATTCTAAGGTTAAAGGTTGTTCTCACTTAAATTAATCTATGATCTATTTAGGGAGTTGTATTGAATGAAGGGTAAAGTATGACTTCACATACGTAGATACAATTCCATACTTATTATGTATAATTTGGAAGAAAATCTTAGTACCGAGTGGATATGGACAATGAGGAATAGGCCTCCCCGCTAATGCAATAGGTTGGGTTTCTAGTAGATATGTGCAAAAAATAGGAATTTTCTAGTGGATTCACTTAGAAGCTAAATATGATTAGTTCTACCTTCGGCAAGTAAGAACGCCTTCTTTCAGTGTGGGGTTGGTTATATGACACTAGATTCAATGTAATCTCACATGGTCTATGTCGGTTATGGCTAATATTCCCTAATAATAATAATAATAATTATAAGATAATGAATATGATAGAAATTATAATATGAATTCTTAATGGGTTTACTTGGTAGGAGTGAGGGTATGAGACTTCACTTTTAAATTGCACAAGGAGGACTTATTTGGATGTTGTAGAATGGTTTGCTTATGGTTGATAAGATATGGATAGATGAATTTCATGATATTTATTTCATGTACTTTTACAATTCCTCATGATTAGGGAGTGAGGTAAGCTTGAAGATTATGGTAATAAATATGTCTCTTCAAGGAATGCTTAGTAAGGTTGGTACCATGGGATGCTAACCATACATTGCAGTAGTGTTCTTAGAGGTTGCTAATTTATTAATATTATTATATTATGGGTGTATTGTGACTATAACTTGAATATTATGTTTCCAAATGAGTACTCACTTCCAAAACTTGATAAATTCACACTTCAACTAAAAATGTTCTATTTAGCATGTTAAACTTTTTATTGCATGTTTCCATACTTATTACAAACTTGTGATAACCCCTTCTTTTCTACATACTATGAGTGAAGGTCGCGGACGTTGAATCATTACTTCTTTCTTAAAAGTAAAGCTTGGGTCGACTATTCCCTACGTTTTGGTGAGTCATCCACTTCGAGGACCAGATTGTTGTTTCAGTTCTAGTTTTATATGTACTTTATTTTCTTATGACGTTCATCGATGTAAAAGGGTTGAGTCCCTAATATCATACTTATGTTTGGATGGTTTTGATGAGACAAGTCTAGTAATTCACTACTCTTTATTGATGATATTTTAAGTATGGCTTCTGTTTGAAATTTTTTAATTTTCTGCATTATTTCTTCTGACATTATGTGCATGATTATGCTAAGGGCTTGTATGCTACCCCTTCGATGTCAACTGCTAGATGTTACGTTTAGGAGGTAGCCCCCGGTCGTGACATAGGGTTCATAGTTTGTTAGTATTCTATGAATCTAGTGTTTCTCTATTGATTCTCGTATATAAATTGTTGTTTGTAGACCACGAACAAGCGGAACGAATCTAAAAAGGAAAAGATCAAGTTGTATAGGGTTCAAAGTTTGTTTCGAGGTAGGTAATGGTTATGTTTCTATGATTGTGTGATATACACTTGCTTTGCTTCATTGTGATACTTGTATATGTATGCATGTTGCAATATTGATCATAGATGTTGAAATGAGATATATGAATATTGATACCATGATATCATGACTTGAATGTGAGATCTTGATGTGTTATTGTGATGTGTAATTGAATGCGCTACTACGTTCTCACACTCTATCTTGGATTGGATTGCCACATTCCGTCATGCTAAGTGGGATCGGTTGCCATGTCTCGACATAAGAGTTAGATAAGATTTCCCCATTCCGGTGTGCTTATGATTTGACTGTGGGTTCCGTGAGAGGACCTAATATGTGATGAAACGTGTAAATTGTGATGTTGATTCTTATGGTAGAATTGAATATATTAATATTTATTCATGTGTTATAATGTTTTAATTGCTTGTTTATGTGACATTGGTGGGATAGCCGTGTGATCCCACTAATGCATGGTGGTTCTGTACGGATTCTGCACTTGCTCCTATTTTTGTTGAATATCAAGCATCTTCACGCGACTGTTGAAAGATCTCACTTAGGACATCGGTGATCTCTTCGAGTTCAAGGGTGAGCCATATCGTTCGGATTTCCATGGAATTGTCTTTAGTCTGTGTCCACCATTTTCGGACTTAGACCTTTTTTAGTTAGTTAGATAGTTCACTAGAAATTCTAGTTAGATTTGGTTCTCGTTTCTAGTTTTGGTACATTGACTTTGAGGTTATAGATTTATCTTTTGCTTTGTTAGTTAGTTATTAGATCTTTATTTACCAATGGAACCTTGTCTTTAGTTATTTAGCTTGTTTCCATAACTTAAATGCTTTAGTTTAGATTTCTTGCTTTCATTGGATAGTAGTAACGGTTCTCCCACCCAGAAGTTAGTGTGGGTGCCAATCACGGTAATCTGGGTCATGACACACTTGAAATTTCTTAACCTTGTCTAGATTTGGAGAAATAATATGGTCCTTTACTTTGAGCAAGAAGGTGCATCACCTCCGTAATTTTTGCCACAAGTTTTTAAGTAGGTGCATCACCTACTTTCTCTGTTCACTTAAATACAGTCCACTTATTCTAAGTAGGTGCATCACCAACTTTCCCCTTTTAACTTAAAATTCGATCCACAAATTCCAAGTAGTTGCATCGCCTACTTGCCCTTTTTAACTTAAAATTCAGCCCATTAATTCTATGTAGGTGCATCACCTACTTACCCCTTTTAGAGTTGTTATATCATGATCCTTACAACACATATACGACTAAGTTAACTAAAAATTAATTCAAACTCGAGATAGTAAAAGGTGTTATTCGATGTAAAAGTGAAAGTGATCAAGTCTGCATCAGCGCAACGATCTTGTAATTAAAATTAAGATTGGGAAAATGGTGTAAAATAAGTGAGGTGGTTGCTTGAATAAATTATGCTAATAGGTGACAAATATGTGAGTGAGCTTTGACGAGTCTTTACTATGCGTATTTTCCTAGTGATTAAGTCATGGATTTCATTAGAGGCTGTGTAGACATTGTACAACTATCATCTATATTCATATTTTGACTTGATACATGTATCAATTTAGCTAGTCCACATGCATCGTATAGGAAACTTCTCATTACTAAATCTATTCGCATAGTAGTTTACTTTTTCGTCATAGGTCACTTGTAAAACATATGTTCATATAGCACTTATCTGCCTTACATAGGGTTGGGATGTAACATTTGAGGGAAGCAAATATGCAAGAGTTTATTAACTTATGTAAAGGAAGTATGATTCTGAAGGAGTATGCCCAAAAGTCTACTCAATTGTCTATGTATGCTCCATCTATGGTTGTAAATTCAAGGACTAAGATGAATAAGTGTTTGATAGGTATATGTGATCTGGCAGGCGCGGCGCCCCAAGTCTTATTGGAAGGGGCTTTCGACTTCTCTTTTCCGTTTTTCATATCTAAACCTTCTAAATTACAATGGATCTCACCCACAAGCACTTAGGATCACTAAATACCTCAATACCCTATAGTTTAGACTCGTAAAGCTGCCCGGAAACACAAATCAAAACAAATAAAGGTATGCTACAACTCAACAACAAGAATTCAACAATAATTCATCAAGAACTTCAATATTCATCAATCAATCTATTCAAAACTTGCTAAATTAAATATGTTGGTGTATGGGTGAACGACCCAACATAGAAAGATCTCACATACCTGATTAGGGATCACTTTCGATGAATTCCACTAGAATTTCTTGGCGTTCTTGGTGAAAGCTTTCTCTTTCTCCCTTCTTCTTTTCTTCCATTTTCTCCGAAACCCTAAAGATGAAACGTATTTGTCTAAATCTGAAATAAAACTTTGTTTTACCCCAATTAAACCCTTAAAACAAATTAGGAAATAGTAGCATGAAAAGTCTACTTTACCCTTACCAAAATCTGGATTGGACTTTCCTCAATCCAACAACCCAACTTACGTATGGCATATCTCCCTCATATGATATCGAAAATGAGCAAACTTGGCGCCGTTGAAAAGATTCCCAAGAAATTGCCATCCATATAAAGAACTTCCCCCAACTCATCCTTAGCTAGAAGTAATGACCATTTGAAAATGACCAAAACTCACTTTTTAAACTTAGGAAATTTTCCTGATTTTTCCTATTCTTTCCAAAAATAACTATTCTTAGTTTCTTGGTTTAATCCTAGCTATTTGGGATTACGATAAATTACAATATCTCTCCCTTGTGAACATTCTTCCTTGAATGAGAACTCTTTCACTAAGCTATGTGAAGGTTTTTTTTTTACAATATGATGAATCAAAAGGTTGAAAGGCTTGCTCACCTATTGAATCTATCTTTAGACAGGGGCGGTGAATGGTTTTTTTCACTCATGGTCTAATGAGCTTTCTTATGAGTTATTATGGATTGAGTGTCAATATATTGTTCCAAAAATATGAACTTAAGTGAAGACTTAATATGAACTCATGGTAATTAATGCTTAGCGCCAGTGGATATTGAATATGAGAGGGAAACTTCTACGCTAGATCAATCCGCGTTCCCAAAGTTACAACCACAACAAAAAAACTTTTAGCGGCAATAATTATTGACAATAATAAAGAGTGTTGAACTCTTTACTGACATTAGTTAAGCTCCATTAGAACCAATATTGCTAAAGGCTTTAGCGACACATACAAAAAACGCTAGTTGCCATTAAAATATTAGTCTCAATTAAGAATTAATTGTCGCTAATGATCATTTTTGATGTAGTGATATCTCATGATATAGCAACCTTCTTCGTAGTTGATTCCGAGTTTGTAATAGTTATCTTCTTATCCCATAAACTATGTGCCCTCATAGATATTTAGAGAGTGGATCCTCTTAAGCTATGAGTATGGTTCTACCTTAGGCAAGTAGTACAATCGATTTTCAGTGTTGGGTAGATGCTTGATTCAATGTTAAGATCACATGATCTATATTGGTTATGGCTTATTTTCACAATTACAACGGGATGAACAATAATATGAATTATGAATTATAGTTACTGAAGAATCATTACATAGATGGGTGAGATTTAGGGGTTTTTATTTATGCATTGCACAAGTATTCTTTGAAGGTAATTATGATATGTACCTCTATGTTATGATGCTCTATTCAATGAATATGCTTATGGCTATGGTTTTCCACTATCTTCATACTGACGTCTTAACAAAGTAAATTGCAAGCATTCCACTAAAATGTCCATTTTACCATGTTTTCAATGTTTTTATGCATGATTGTCATACTTGGTGCATTTTTTTCTAACTCCTACTTTTACTACATTTTCTCCAAATACAAGGTCTGGTTCTCAAGGTTCTAATCATTGTGTCTAGAAGCTTGATTTGCTTATTCTCTTAACTTACTAGTGAGTTCTCAAGGTTCGAGGACAAATATTATGTCATTTTTGTTTCTTTTTGTGTTTCCTTTCAGATTTTTGTGTGTGGACTGTGCCCATCTTTCGAATTGGAATATTGTAATAGATGGCTATGTTGAGACTTAAAGTCTAGACTTTTGTTTTTGTGTAAATGTAAAATTTCGACTTGGATTGTTTAAACTTATTGTTCTATTGCTTATGTTAAGCTATGCTAAGTGGCTTATATGGAGGCTTTCAGTGTTCTATGTGCCTTATTACATCTAGGAGGTACCCTGGGTCGTGACAGATAATCAATGCATATTTAGAGCGAACTATCTTTTTTCTTAACGATCAGCACCGGAGCACCCCATGGTGTGATACTTGGTCGGATGAAAGCTTGGTCTAACAAATATTTCAAGTGTTCCTTCAACTCCATAATTTTGCTGGATCCATTGAATAAATAGGAATATAGATAGGTTGTGTATCCGGGAGAAAGTTAGTATCAAAATCTATTTCCCTTACATAAGGAATAGTAGGTAGATAATGTTTGAACACTTTTTAAAACTCTTTTATAATTGGGAAGGGTTCTGGAACCTACATCTCTCACCACAACTAGATGGTAAAAGAAACCATTAGATATCATCATTCTAGATTTAAGACAAGAATAACCCGGCTCTTAGGCATAGATTTTGCCTTCCCACTCTAGGATAGGGTTATTTGGGAATTTATATTTAACCACCCTAGTTCTACAACCGATAGAATCATATCATGGATTTAACCAATCCATACTAAAAATGAAATTTAAGTATAACATATCAAGTTATCAATACAACAAAAGTGACTCTATGGTATAAGGAAATATGAAACTTTTGGTATACCTTCTCAGCGAACAAAGAGTCTCCAAAAAGGGTAGAGACAGAAAGGGTTCTAATAACACTTTAGGAACACATAAAATATCATAGCCACATAGGGCGTCACAAAGAAAAAAGTAGCACCAGGATCAAGTAAAACATATACATCTATTTTGAAAATTTTAGATATAATGGTAACCACATCAGGCAAACTCTCACGATCACCTCTATTTTGGAGCGCATGTAATTGGTTATGGTTAGGGGATTTCACCTGAACCACTTGCACCGGATGAATATTAAGGTTGAGCTCTATGATGAGTATCTCCCTAATTCTTAGCAACCGAGGGACATCCCCTTCTCTTGTGACCCGTCTTACCACTTTCAAGGCAGGCATTAGAACCTTTTAGACACTTACCCTCATGATTTCTCCCACATTTAGTACAAGTGGGCGTTGACGAACTACTACCATCCCCTTGAGGTTTAGGGTTAGACACCCTTACATTGTTAGACCTAGGAGGAACATTTGAAGAATCTTGCGTTGAGAACTTTTTCCATTCTTTCAACGACCTCATCCACCAGATCTAGAATATGAAAAGTCACCATCATCCATTCTTTTCCTTTTTGTTTCGCTAGATCTTCCCTAAAGCTTTTGTTATTCAATTTATTGTGGACGCACCATAAGGTAAAATATCCATGTAATGGACAAGCATAGTGGTGTGACATTCTTTGGATACCAAATAAGAAACACCCGACACAAACTTACTCATCTTGGTCCTATGATCTGCCCTGATTGAAGGAACATATATAGATAGTTGAGTGAACCTCAATGAATGTTAACGTACACTTAATTCCTTGCCTAAGGTTAATGAACTTATGTACTTTTTCCTCTCTCATCCCGAAAGGGAATAATCTATCATGAAAAGCACTTTTGAACCTCTTACACTCTACAGGATTCTCTCCTTCCTACCTTGCCTCTTTCCATTGAATGAACCAAATATGAGCAACCCGTTTGAGTGGAGAAGTTGCCAAATCCGCCTTCTCTACCAGAGTCACTCCCATTATAGCATATATCTTACAAACCTCATCGATATACTCTTTAGGATCTTCCTTAAATTTGGAGTGATAAAATTCTGGAGGGTTCATCCCTGCAGATTCCCTCACTCTTGTCGCAGTTGTACCCATACTTGGATGAAAGGGGACGCCACCTCTCTTTTGGATTTATCCTTAACGATTTGAGCTAACACTTTGAAAGCCGACCTAAAGTTTATATTAATCGGAGCTTGAGGAAGAGCTTATGGAGGAACTTCTTGGCCAACATTGTCTCCTTCAATCCTTCTAGCATCATCCCTTCTAGTACTCATATCATGAAAAACATCGGGTAAGGATTAGGAGAAATACTTTATAGAGTTAACTCCATGGAACGACTTACAGAAATGTGGAAGTGAAGTTTCCTAATCATCTAGTAGACTTTCATTCATAAATTTGGCGCACTCCATACTTATGAACAAGGCGCTACTTGACATAATTTGAGATATCCTAGAATCATTCTAAACCTTGTGTTCTGATTACAAAGTCTGTCACGATGTAAGGTTACACCCTAGATGTAACAAGGCGTACAAGACTTGGAGAGACCTCATTCAAGAAACTTAGCATATCATGACATGAAATAATAGAAATGAGAGTAAATTTAAATCATTTCAATACAATCAAAGTTTTTATCAAATGAAGCAGAATTTTAATATAATTATCTCAAACGATCTAAAACATATGAATAAATCTTGGGACATAAACCATATAATAGTCCGAACATGAAATGAAAGACATACATGAACATGGTGGTCAAATCCTTGAATGCTATGAGGACTCAAAAAAATATTAATCCTTGACATACTGTTATACTAGCAACTTGTGTGATAATTTATATCGCTGGACCCTACATTTGATAATAATGTATTAATGAGTATGCGTAGTAAAAAAATACTAAATATGATGACTAGCACAAATAAGGTAAACATAAGGGTTAGTCAATATAAACTATAAGCATAAGCATAATGATCCTACATAAATCATCGTCATATTACGAATGGAATACTCTTTAAGTAACCTTAATCATCCCTAGACAAGACTTGGGACATCAACTTTCTAGTAAAGCTTACCTCATGGAAAAGGCATCTCAAGCAAAAATCCAAGTTATTACCTCTTTATGTCATAGTTCTCATAATTCGTACTTACTTTTATAGACATGTGGATTCTCCTCTTTCCTAGATTATAAAGGCTAATGGGTACTCACCTCGTGGCTTACTTTAAAAGGCTAATGGGTACTCTCCACTTGCCTTACTTACTTTAATATCATGGGTACTCACCTCCACAATAACATCATATGGAACAAGTTCTCGCCTCCATATCATTTCATAATGATCATGGATACTCTATTTGATGTTAATTCATTATAAAGACAACACGGGGACTCACCTCTTGTTCATTAATAAGGAGTATGGTAAACCATCTCATATCCTATCATATGGAGGTCATGGATAGTTGCTTCTAGAATCATCAATTACATAGTATTTTAGTCTAAATTCAGTTTAGGTGAGCAATCCTTTCAACCTAGAATCATTCATGTGATAAAGTTCTTCACGTTCATACATTCATACTTAATCAGTTCATGTGTGACGTATACCCTATACAACACTAACATAAATTGCCCACAATTGATAATCAATGCAACTATCATCATAATTTATTAATTCTATATGGATAAACTTGAACCCATAAAGTTTCCCTTTATGACATCAACCCAACTTTATCAATTCTAACCTAGAAACATAGGCTAGGCATCGGTACATGTAATTTAGTCCTAAAAACATGATTGAATATCAATTCCATCATGAATAATCATTATTAACTCAATTGGATCAAAATTCATCACTACCCATAATATAGGAAGAAACCTAACTAAAATTGGGAATTTCATCTTCACAATTGAGAAATCTAGGGGAATCCATGGAAGAAAGGAACCCCCAGATGAAACAACATCTTACCATGATTACATAGACCATAAAAGCTTGAAGATTGGAGACTTGAACTTGACTTAGCTTCAATTTATTCCTTCTTCCTCCAACTTATATTGAGAGAATTGAGGGGAGTTTTGGGAATTATTTTTGGGATTTTGAGAAAATGACTTGAACGGAAGATTTTGGGGTAAAAAATAATTAGATAGGTGATTTAGACTTAGGTAAAATGACACCACTTTGATTTAATTAAAACTGGAAAAGACACAATTGCCCCTAAAGTAAGTGTCAGCCCTCAATTGACAGACCACTATTGACGACTGTCAATTGACCTACGGCGCATCCACCAACCTAGGGCATACTTAACTACATGCTTATTAGTCTGATAAAAATGCAAATATTCCTTTCTTATGAAGTCATATTCATAACACATTTAATAACATAGACAAATTATCTAGTAGATCATCGATTTGGTTGTGGGACTTTTAAATATTTATATATTAGTCAAAATTCTCTGAGAAATATACTCAAATTTTAAAGAATTTATAAAAGAAAGTGGCACTACCTCTTGCCGACTTTTGTAATAACTTGTTTGACTTTAGAGGTTAACATATGATGATTGTAAAATTTGAAAAACTTATAGCACATCCTTACTATAATATTAAGGTATTCTTATAAAAAGTACATTTTCATTTAAACATTTAGAATGGTTGGGGTATTACATCATTCCTTTATTATGAAAATTCATCCTCAACTAGAAGTATGAATCTACAAACTTTTTGTAATGTTTGCTCTTTAATGAAACTACCCAAAAATATTAAATGTAATAAAGTATAACCCATATCTCTCACATGGAGATACATATTCTATAAAAATGATTGTATTGAACAAATATTTAACCAAGTCGTATACAAATACTTGATATTTAAATTCAAAAGAGCCACTCTAATACTTTTATCAGAACTCTGAAGCTCAACTTAGTCCAACCTATGCACTACCCAATGAAATATAATTGAACCTCATAAATTGTCATAGAATATAGTTCACTCTTAGAACTTCATTGGTGAGATGTGGCAAATCCTAATTCGAATGTATGCTACTAAACCTCAGGAGTTGTACATGCTTCTTAATAACTCAATAATGTTTCAAATGAATCAAAAGATCGTGGGAGGAAGGTCATCATGAGAAGGCCATTCTAGTCGCTAGGGATAGCTTGGAGGAAGATTTTTTAAACAATTTTATTTCTCAGGGAAATAATACAAGCTGAGGCAGAAGAGTTTGTGAATCTGAAGCAAGGTTCTATGAGTGTGAAAGAGTACGATCTAATGTTTACCTAGTTATCTCTTTATGTTTAGAATATGGTTCCCATTCATGAGAGCTAGAATAAGAAAGATTGAATCTGGTTTTGAAGAAAGGATATATTTTTGCACTATTGATCAGGAAGAAGGATATCTCCAAACTCATTGTATATTCTTGGTAGGTTAAGAAAGATAAACAGAAAAATGAGAAGAATATCGGTGTAGTAGGGAAAAGTCAGAAGGTCATGAGCCCAACCAATAAAGAAACATAAATGGAAATAATTTTTTTAGAGAAGCTAATCTACACCTACTCTATCAATAGCTAATGCAATTGCACTGGAATATATCAATGATAAAAGTCTTAGCAACTAGAACTTTAGATTTTAGAGGTCCTAGATTTAGGGTAGTCTAGATTAAGAGATACACGATACCTACCTTGCATAAAGCGTAGTAGGCCTCATTGAGATAGTGTCATAAAAGAACAAGTGGATGCTTTAAGTCTATCAAGTTAGGACATTATTTTAAAGATTGTCCATCTATAAGATAGAGTATTGGAAACATATCACAACCAAAAGTTTACCCTAGGTGTAACATTTCATATAGTTACCCGAGAAGCCCTACACAATCCACTTAGAATACATTAGACAATATAATTGAAATAAAAAATTTAATAACACAATCTTATATTAAAATAGAGTTTTGGCAAAGCAGAAGTCTAACATAAGTCTCAATAAGCCATATAAACATTCAAATGAAGTTTTCGAGATGTAATCCATTCACGAGCCGTCTAGAAGGGCGTGTTCCTTGACGGGCTGGCTGCCTTATCCAGGGTTTTTTGAGTTATTTCATTTTAAGGTTTTAACTTGAGGGGTTGATTTTAAATAGTATATATCATTAATAAATATTTTTATGGCTTATAACCTTCTCTTAACTCATTATTTTCAAATACCCAAATCAAAACCTCCAAAGTTCTTCTCTCAAAATATTTCTCTCAAGCTCAAGGAATAAGAAGAAGTGGGAAGCTAGGGTTTTGAAGTCAATGATTTCTTCATCAAAATTCTTGGGGGATCTTAATAAGGTATGGTCATTCTTTATCTGGGTTAGTCTTCACCTTAGAGCCAAATTCAAAATAGTTTTCATGTTTCCAAAGTTCATGAAAAAACCCCAATTCTCACTCAAACTCATAGGTTCTTGCACCAAACGATTTCAAATGTTAAATTATGAATATATTACTGTTGAATTGGTATTTTAATATGGAAAGCTCCATGAAACCGTAATATCACGAAATTCCTAAATTTGGCTTATGAATGGTTTTTATATTATGATTGGACGGTGATGAAATTATGCTTAGATTGAATCATATAATTGATTTCCATTGTTATCTAGACTTATTAATGGTTAATTGTTGGTGTATGGGTGAAATTAAGAATATGCCCTTGTGGACATGTTATGGTAAATTCTTCATGTTATAGTAAAGTTGCTCTTGTATAGTTTTTTTCACTTGAAAGGTGGAGGTGTTTAATTATTGTACGTATTATGATATTTACCTGAAGGAATTTATATGGTCAATGGAAAACGTTTTCATGATGTGTATAGATTAATGTGTAATATGAAATTTATGCATGAGGTTTTCAAAGATAACATCATGATCTTACTAGAATGTAAATGTGTCGTGATAGAAAGTAGATTCTCGCTTAATGATCATGTACGAGGATGATAAAATGTGAAGGGTTCCTATGATGTGTAGTGTATCTTTTTTAAATTGATAAATGATCCTAGGTAGACCTGTTCTTGGTAGCCTTGACTTTCTTAAATCAATGAATGTCTCGGGTTGGTGGACCTAATGGTTGTAGACTCCCTATGAAAGACTAATATTGCATTTTAGACCATGTATTTAATCGGTAGAACTAAAGTTGGTGGCCCTTCATGATGAGTTTAGAAACCTAGATAATTAAACCTTGAAGGGGTACACCAAATGGTGGTAGACTTCTTCTTGTGTGAGAGTGATGAACCTAGGAGCGGTAAACTTAATGGTGGTGGCCCTTCCTAAGGATGATCAAATGGTCTATCCTTTATACCTTTAATTGATTTACATAATGGTGGTGGCACATCATGTGTATGTGTCATGGTGCGGTATGCCAAATGTTGGTAGCCCTCTCAAGAAAACCTATATATTGTTAATGCAAATACTCTATGGGAACTAAGGCTAAACACCAATTGGATATGGTCAAAATGGTGGTTTTTCTCAATGATTAGGCTAGAGTCCAATGAAAATCTTTAGATATCCCATAAACTATATGCCTACATAAGACGTGTATCAGTTCTACCCTTGTTAAGTAGAATACCTCTTTAAGGTATGAGGATAGAAAACCAGCTTCCATGTCTAGCTTGCATGTTCTATGTCGGTTAATGACTATTCCCGTAGTGTGAGATGTGCACTCTAGTTACTTGATAGGTTCTACAGAGTGTAGTTAGTTGTATGTGATGCTATTTACACATTACACAGGTAGGTTTTGAAGGTGATAAAGTGATTTCCCTAACTGTTCATGACTAATGTATGATAGTCCTTTGTATGAAGCTAATAATGTATGTTTACTTATTATCACTATATGTGATGTATGTCTCTCTTATGTTGATGAATGGGTTACTTAGCATATCATGTTGAAAATGAAAGGTTCTTGTCCTAATGTAGCTTTGAAGAAAACGTAGGGGTGGCATGAAGAGGTTGTATGGGCTTCCACTTTATGTCTTACTCAAGGGTGTCTTAGGGTAACATTAGATAGAGGCCCTAGCGCGATGAATTATCTACTTATTGTATATGCCTATGTATTGCATGTTGG
The DNA here is from genome assembly GCF_001406875.1 of Solanum pennellii. Taxonomy (NCBI): domain Eukaryota; kingdom Viridiplantae; phylum Streptophyta; class Magnoliopsida; order Solanales; family Solanaceae; genus Solanum; species Solanum pennellii. The sequence goes on along the minus strand of NC_028637.1, from coordinate 68,560,619 downwards.
AACTAGTTGAATTATGACTACTTGAGGTAAAGGTAAAGGTTAAAATGGGATACTGTTACTTTTATGTTGGTTCTGACTTATACTATGCCTATATTATTTAAATGTTGAAGTTTACAAATGGAATAAATCATGGATTTCAAGAAAATGTCCCTTTTAGCATGTTTTTCACGGTCATCATACTTAATACTTAATTGTGCTAACACACTCTTTTTCATGTTTTTATTACAAAGTGTAGGTAGAAAGTGCCACTGGATTATTTCGTTTAACATTTCGATCTCTATTTTCCAAGACACGGTATGTCCTCATGGATCTCAGTACAATGAACTCCTGATGCTTTCTTTTGATGTAATAGACTCTTAGTAGTTTCTTTTGAATGTAAAGGGTCGTGTCGGTATGATATTGTTGTGTTGTCTATGATAGCTATGTTGAGGCTTAGTATCCCTTTGTTTTTATAAAAGAGTTTTCGACTATTGGTTTTATTGATAAAAGTTATAATTATGCAATATTTTATTGCCTATGTGATGAATGAATGCTAACAGGCATGTACAAGACACTTTCGGGGTCAGGTACGCCTTGTTACGACTTGGAGATGCTTTTGGATCATACAAAAACCTTGGGGACCCCATGGAAGGATGGATTCCATGGGTGAATAACCACATACCTTGCTTCTCGAGTACCACAAAGAAGGGTTAATTGGAGACTTGAATTGAATCCATATTCTTCATTTCTTCCTTAGGTTGAGAAGAGCTTGGGGATTGAACTTTGTTAGGTTTTGGGGAATTAGGAGAATGGGGTTGAAGTGGGTAGTGTTATTACTTGAAAGATTTCTATAGGGCTTAAGGTATAAGACAAAACAACATAGTATTTTTATAAAAAAAATTAGGAAAAGACTACAAATCCCTTCGTATACCTGTCGAAGGCCTTCTACAATTTTAACCTACAATCCATATCACTTCATATGGATAGTACTAATTAACCACTGAAAAGTATAGAAGTTCAAAATCCTTAATTTTGAAAAAAATTCGACGGACCCTGTCTATGCATCATACGTCTTAGTATGGTCCCTAGACACATATTTTACAAAAAAACTTTACCCCTTGAAATTTCACTATGTATAGGACCTACCTGCGAGACCTATTTATGACTCGTAAATCATGTGACAGACCACACTTTTGAACCATAAAATAGGTACTAGACTTAATTTTAGAAAAATTAGTTTCCCTTTTGTACAGATGCAATCTATGGCCCATAAAAGCTTCTTCGGTCCATGGATGGGGACCCGTGGATTAAGGTTGCATGCCGATAAGTTCTTTATTAATTTTTTTCAGAATCCAATATGTTAAAATATTTACCACTAGGGAACATTTGTCCTTGAATATAACTCAAGACAACATAAGGAGGGCAGAGGAAGCGACCTAAGAACCCAACATGAATGCAGCTACATCAAGATGCACATAACAAAGGAGGAAAATCAACTCTAAGCAAAAATATATTTGAATTATCATTTTGTAAGGGATACATGCAAATCACACTCAAATATACATAATCATGACGAGATCAATCAAGCTAACTCATTTTCTTAAGTATCAAATCTCCATTAGAATGCATACACGAGGAAAGATGAGAACAACTAAGACACATAAAACCAAAAGAATGAACGATGAGGAAGTAAATAATTCAAGCTAGAGTAGGAGCGGAGGAAATAAGAAGGGGATAATGAGACATATTGTCCTCGACCTCCTAAGTAACACCCTCAACCTTTCATTCCTCTACAATACTTGCACAGATGCAACTTCCTTATGTCTAAAAATTTTAACTTGTTGGTAAAAAATCTCTACCAAAACTTCTTCATAAAAAAGACTCTCCTTTGTACCAAGACTGTCTAATGGTACCATAGATGTCGGATCAGCAACACATTTCTTCAATAAATAGACATGCAAATAAAGGATGTTAAAATCCAAAGTCACTAGGAAAATCAAGCTCATAAGTAGCTTTACCAATATACCTAGAAAATATGGGTCCACATAATGGGGACTGAGGTTCCCGTTCTTACCAACTCTCATCACACCCTTCATGGGTGAAATTGTTAAGCAAAACCAATCATCTTCATAAAACTCAAGATCTCTCCTTCTAACATAGACATATGACTTTTGTCAACTTTGAGCAGCTTTCAGTTATTCTCTAATAAGTTAAAATTTCTCAATAGTCTCATTTACGTACTCATACCTATCGAAGTGATCTCACCAACATCAAACCATCCTATAGGAGATCTACACTTCCTACGATAAAGTGCCTTAAATTGAGCCATATCAATGCGTGAAGTGTAGATACTATTATAAGCAAAACTCAATCAAAGGCAAATGATTATCCTAAATACTTGAAGTAAATCAAAAAAGCCCTCGACATATATTTTAATGTTTGAATAGTATGCACTGCCTTCCCATCAATTTGAGGATGAAAGGTTGTACTAAACCTAACAACAAGTACCAATCCTCTTTTAGAATGACTTCCGAAATTGAGAAATAAATTGGGTATCAGATCGGGGATAATAGATTGGGGAACTCCATACAACCTAACTATTTCCCTTATAGACAAAGTAGCATAATCTTCCGCTGAATAAACAAACTTGATCAGAAGTAAATGAGTTGACTTTTTCATATGATCTATATTAACCCAAATCAAGTCATAATACGGGGTAAAACAACAATGAAGTCCATATTCAAATCCTTACCTTTGAAGTAGGAATACTAATATTTTGAAAAATATCTACAAACTTTTGATGGTTAACTTTCACTTGTTGACACTTAAGACACCTAGCAACACATTCTTTAGTAGTCTTCTTCATACCATTCCAAAGATAGACCTACCACAAGTGACATTACATCTTGGTGTCTCTCGGGTGAACACAATATAGGGAACTATAGTCTTCTACTATGATTTTCTCTCTCAACTTATCAAATTGGGAACATACAAACAACCTTGAGAACACACAATAACACCCTTGGTAGAACGCCTCAACATACTTTTTAAACACCACCTCCTTCAAATAAACTGAAAATAGATCAACACTTTTCTTGGATTTCAATTCTTACAAGTAGGATGATTCTTAACCATTATGAACAATAACACTACCTTCATTATAATCAACTAACCAAACACTCAAATAGGATAATCTATAAAAAATTATGAACATACTTCTTCTTATCTTCCTCTACATGTGCAACGCTAATCATTGATAGCTGACAAAGAGCATCTACCACAACATTCTCCTTTTCAGGGTGATAGAGAACAGTCATGTCTTAATCCTTTAGCAACAAGACCCCACCTCTTTTGTAAAATATATAGACTCTTTTTCTTGGAAAGACATTGATAAATCTTATGGTTGGTAAATATATCACCTTAGACATTATAAAAATAATGCCTCAAGGTTTTAAGGCAAAAACAATTGTCGCTAGCTATAAACTATGGGCAAGATTGTTCTTTTCCTGAATTTTAAATTGCTTTTATGCATAATCAATGAATTTCCCATTTTTCATAAAAACACATCTTAATACTATACTTGAAGCAACAATGTAGTAAATGGAGAGGCAATGAAACAAAACACTTCCACAAAATTTTATAATAAACAGCCAAACAAGAGAAACATTGAATACGTGAAGGGGATAGAGGTTTACGACAACTCTGAACCGTATTTGTATTCTTAGGATCTACCATAATACCCTTACAGTAATTGATATCACTAAGAAAAGCCACAAATATGAATCAAAACATACATTTATAGAGACTTGGTTAAACTTGAGAACTTGCAACACAATCGCTAAAGCATTTGTGCTCAACCTCACTCCTTAAGCAAATCATGATGTAATCGATAAACTAAACCACAAACATGTGAATATATTATCTGAACACTCTCTCAATCAAGATAATAAATGCATCTTGAACAATTAGTCAATCAAATGAAATTACAGAAAACTTACAATGACCATCCGAGTTTGAAAATCCATCTTTTGAAAGATATCTTCCTCCACCCTCAATTTGTGATAACGGAGGTCTATCTTAGAGAAGTAACCCTCCTTTTGCAGTTGATCAAACAAACCATGTATCCTTGGAAAAGGACAATTTTTTTATTATGGTAACCTTGCTCATTTTTATAGTCAATGCACATCCGAAGGGAGCCGTGTTTCTTACGAATAAATTAAATTGGAGAACTACATGAAGAATTACTCGTATGGATGAAATCTTTATCCAAAAAATCCTTCAATTTCTCTTTCAATTTCTTAAGTTTTGTAGGAGCCATGAAGTATGGTGGAATAAAGATGTGTTGCATATTAGCGAGAAAGTCAATACTAAAGTCTATTTTCCAATAAGGAGAAACATCGAGAGGTCTTTGAATCATTCTCCCTAACCCGTAAAGGATAATCCATGTAAACCTTAGAAATTATATTCCTAGCCTTAAGACAAGAAACAAACGGACTCTTAGGCATAAAATTTCATATTTGGAAATTTAAACTTTATTTGTTAAGTTGTGCAACCAATATAAACATTATAAGCATAGAGCTAATGCACACCAACAATAACATCAAATCTAAAATATCAAGGTCTACTCTATGAACACGAACGACTATATGGGTTAAAGAGATGGTACTATTTCTATATACTTCTATATGTATAATAGGTTTATCAATTAGAGACAGGAAGAGGTTCTAAATACACATTCGGAGAAACATCAAACCTCATGCTATATATAACGTCACAAAATACAAGGTACCACTAATATAAAGTAAAGAATAAACATCAATAAGAAAGACTTTCCGCATAACGATTACAATATCGGGAGAATAATCTTGATCATGACGAATTTGAAGTTAATAAAAGTGGTTTTCTTTTGAGAATTTGAAACTGAACCACTAGGTGAAGCTTGCCCACCATACTTTCCCTTGTCAATTCTAGATGGAAAATATTTTAAGTGCTTTCCACTTTTATCAGAACCAAAACAACTATCGGTACCCATTAAGCATTTTTTGGATTAATCTTGCCAAACATCTAGGTATACGAGAACCAAAGATCAAATTCCACCACCATTTCCTCCTTAAAGTTAGAGTTAGATACTATTTACTTATTGAACATCGGATTTGGAGCATATGAGGAGCCTTGACCAGAAAACATTATCAAAACATAGAACAAACATGTCCATCAAACATTGAATATGAAAAGTAACCATCAGCGGTATTTTCCCTCTTTGCGTCCCTAGACCTTCACTTAATCTTCTTCTATACAATTTTTTAAGCATGAATCCTTAGACAGTAAATGTCAATTTTAATTAGAATGGTGGTATGACATTACTCGACCACCATTTTGGAAACTCCTGAAACAAAGTTGCACATCTTTTGCCTAGATTTGGTAACCATAGCAGGATCATATCTAGATAGTTTTATGAATTTCAAGGCATACTTATTCACATTCATATTCCATTGACTAAGGATGATTAATTCTAGTCCCTTTTCCTCCCTTATCTAAAGGGAATGAAACTATTATGAGAAGCAACCTTAAACATCTCCCACTTAAGAGGACCCACATCAAAATTCATCTCCTCCTTCCATTTGTTGAACAAAACTTGAGCAGCACCCTTAACATGATAAGCACTAAACTTTGCCTTTTGCACGAGCGTCCCTCCCATGATCATATACATATAATCAATAAACTCTTAAGGATCTTCTTGAACCTTTATATCATAAAACTCTCGGGATTCATACTAGTGAAGTCCCTTATTCTAGTTTTTGTTGTAATCACATTTGGGTCCCTATCTGCTTGAGTCATGATGGCATGAACCGACTCTTGTAAAATAGCTAGAGACATAATATTTTGTCACTTGTTCAGCCAAAGAGTCGAGCGGAACTTTAAAAGCTTCTTCATCTATATTCTCATACACATTCCTCCTAATGTGATGCATTGTTTAAAGTCATGAACAAGAATCTACTCGACATGGCTTATGAGACATCCTAGGATTTTTCTATACTTTGTGCTTTGACTACTAAGTTTGTCATTACCCAAAGTATACCCTAGGTTTAACATAGTGTATAGAACCTAGAGAGCCCCTATAAAAGTTACTTTGGATACATCATACAAGATAACAAAACTAAGTAATGGATTAAAAATCTAATTTTTATATCACAAAAGAGCTTTAGCAAAAGTGGAAGTCTAATATAAGTCTATCGATCTTAACATTGAAAAGAAGTAGTTTGGATGTAACCTATACAACATGTACATAAACCAAAAATAAAAGAAAAACATAAATAGATAAATGTATTCCCGTCCTATGAACATGAGGACTCACTTTAACTCTTAAAACTGGGAACAATCAACTAGCCATGAGAGTAAGAGGTAGGAGTGTTGGACCCTCTATTAGTGAGACAATGTAGTTACAAGTATAAATTAGTATATTAGATGCACTAAATATGGCAAAATATGCATAAAATAGACACGGTAAAATGAATAAATTAAAACATGTATGCTTTAACAAACATTTGAACATTTAAAGGCTCAAGAACAACCAACACGTGAATCATGAAAAATGGTCAAATACACTAACATCAAGAAAATAAGAAAAAGTTTGATAAAATATAGTCATTTTGTGCGATATTATGTTTAACCGATAATAATACTATAAAATTTATATCTTGGAATCCCGTATATCCCTCATGGGGAAGAAGGGAATATAATTTGAAAGATAGTATCCGTACATATTATCGTTTACTAAAATTTATCCACTAAAAGGGTCATTTAAGACAATCTTAAGGTGGCCCCAAGTAAGAGAGTAGAAGTTGATACTATAGACTACCATATTTGATCCTTTAACACAAATGCATATGCATGAGAAAACCTTTTTACTAATGTAAATAAAGATATGAGAAAAATATTTCACAATAACATGGACACTTTAACTCCAAAACATCCGAAAATCATTAACCATCATTTTTATTAAAACATGTATGTTTTTATAAATTTATACCTAATAGGCTCATAGGTTCATCTTGGGTTCATAGTTTAAAATCATAAATTAAGTCTTAGTCACCCTAATTTGAACTAATTATCCTGTATTTATATCAAATCGTGCATTAGAAGACTTAATGAACAATAGTAAATAGTAATTGATCCTTACTTGATCTATTGAAATGGAAAAACTTCGAGACCCCATATAAGGATGGATTATATGGGTGAATGCCCACATACCTTGATACTCAATGCCCACAAAGATGGATGAATTGGTGACTTGAATTGAATCTTAGCTTCTTCTTCTTGTACATTAAGTCTAGAGGAATCTGGGGAATCAACTTAGTTAGGTTTTTGACAATTAGTGTAACACCTCAGATGTGAGAAAGAACCAAATAGAAAGTTCGAGGATTTTCATGTTCCATTCAAAAGCGGCAAACCACAGCTTGTGAACTAAGCGATGGACTATATGTAGAGTTCATGAGTTGTCACATAAAATATAAATAGAAGATTCAAAATCACGACCGGACGAACAAATAACCATTTTATCTATGATCCATGGTTGGGGGGGGGGTACATAGTTTAGGGAGCTGATTGACAGACATGTAAGACGGACCATTGGTCAAATCAGGGTCCGTCATTCTAGGCGTAAGTCACTGATCGTATGTTATTTCATAGGGGAAGTTTTGTCTTTCCAAATTAGTATAGCATAATAGTATGTCATTTTAACCTACACCAAAACCCCTATATGGGTGTTTTAACTCTAAATTTTCCCAACTGAAAGTTTTCCTCTCAAATTCACCAAAAGAAATCCTATTTATCCTCCCAAATAATTCTCTATCTTGAAAATTGAAGAAGAAAGGTGCAGGCTAGGGTTGGAAAGTCAAGTTTCAAATTTCTCCATTAAAATTAAGAAATTGGCATTAAGTTATGATATTTTTTATCCATGAATTACTTCCTTTAATGGAATTCCCAAATTCTCCTATTTTCAAAGTCAGAATTTCTTAATTGAGTTAAAGTTTTCATCATGTTATGGGTTGTCCTAATTATTTATCTAATTGATTGATTTATGATATATGATGAATGAATTGAGTTAGTCTCATGATTTATGATGATTCCCTATGAAACCATCTAATTTCCATGTTTTTGAATTGTCATCATATCACGTGGCTCTTTGACTAGGAAAAAAGACTTATATGAAATCAAGTACGAATTAATAAAATTATTTGAATTATAATGAATTTCTATTAACCTATGCCATACCCATGTATTCTATATATTTATTATTGAAAGTGGGTCTTGATCCTTGAATGTTGAATTGTTGAAGTATGCATGTCAAGATTCTTTGAGCTTGAAGTATCAATGATGTTGTTATTGTTGTATCGTTGAAAAGATTTCTCATACACATATGTAAGCATGAATTGTGAAAGATTTTTGCACATAAAATTAACCAATATTAAGAATCTATGCTTAAAATGAGAAAAGAGGGGTTTACCCATGCTCTATAATGCAATGACAACAGGCAATTACATATGTCACCTGATGTGAGGACAAGAGGTTACTCATGTTCCTTTATGAGCTACGATAAATATGATTAATAAGTATTATTTGGAAGTTAAGCTTAGAAACAAGTGGCTAAATGGCGATTACCCACGTCCCATAACTATGTGCCAACATAGCATTGTCTAGATAGACATTAGCTAGTGGGTCCATAATATCCCAAAGTTTATGATCCTTATTGTGGCAAGTGGAACACTTTTTTTTTTGGTGTGGAGTAGCACTGGATTCAATGTTGCTAGCTGACATAGTATAATATATTGGTTAAGGCTACTTCCCACAATTAAGTGAAGTTATTATGAACCTTCAAAAAGTATTGTAAATATCTTGCAAAATGATATTCAAAAGCATTGGTCGTGTTTTATGCCTTATCCTTATTAACCTCTCAAGTTTTCATGTTTGACCTTGATCATTGCATGCTTTAAAAAATTCCTATTTTACCATGATATAAATTTTTAAATTTATAATTTCTTTTATGGCTATAATACTTGGTACATTATTTTGTACTAACGTATACTCTTGTCTACATTTCCCCAAATATAAGGTCCCACAGTCAACATTATCAATTTTGTGGATAGAGGTTGACTTGAGATATTCCGAGCTTTTGGGAGTCCTCATGCTTCAAGGACACATTTTTCATTGTTTCAGTCTTCTTCCTTATTTCCACTTTTGGACATGATGTATGACCTAGGCCCAATTTCATTCTATTGTACTAGATGTTTATTGAGACAAAGTGTTTAAACTTTCGCTTTACTTTTATAAAAGACTTTTTGGGGATAAAAAAGTATTCCCTTTATCTCTTTTATTCTATCTCTTATATTAAGAAAACTATGTGTCTTGAATGAGGACCTTTGGAATCCTATACCCCATGTTGCATCAACGATGCACAATTGGATTGTGAAAACTTGGTAATCAAAGCACAAGGAGTAAAACAGTCCTAAGAAGTCTCATAAGCCATGTCAAGTAGTGTCGTGCTCATCAGTGTGAATGCGCCACATATATGAACGAGAGGCTACAAGATGTTTAAAAATGTTCACTCCTGTCTTTACTCTAAAGTTGTACGGTGAAATTTAAATCTATAAGGTTTCTCTCCTAATCCTCATCTAATTCTCAATGCGATAGTGCTAGTTCAATAGCTTATGTTAGAAGGAATGTGAATGAGAATGCAGAACAAGAATCTCCTCACTAAGATTTTTTATGTTTTAGTCAACCCTTTGGCTGTACAAGTGACTGACATGGAGTTCAGGGCTGCTTTACCAATATTTTCTTATGCCTTGAGGGCCCAAGACAATAGAAAATTTTCCGTTTCTATGAACCAAAATATGGGTACGTCGGCATCTAGAGTTAGGGAATTCACTAGGATGAGTCCTCAAGAATTTCATGGTTCTAAGGTTGTGAAGGTCCTCAAGATTTTATTGATGAGGTTTATAAGGTGATGATGATCATGGGAGGGTCTCAAGTAGAAAATGTGGAGTTTGCCTTTTATCAACTTAAAGGTGCTTCTCAAATTTGGGTCAACCAATGTAAAATGTAAAGAAGAGAAACTAGGAGATGCACGTGTTTTTGATTGAGAAAAGTTCAAAGTCGCTTTCCTTGATAGGTTCTTTAACCTTGATATCTTGGAGGTAAAATTGTAGGTGTTCATCAACCTTCGTCAAAGAAGTATTAGTGTGAAGGAATATACTTTGAAGTTCACAAAACAGTCTAAATATGCCCCTGTAATAGTTGTCAATCCTAGGTCAAGGATGAGTAAGTTTCTTTTTGGTGAGTCCAGGTGGTGTTGAAAGAGTGTCATACCATAATGATTGTTCATGACATGGACATTCTCATCTCATGGTTCATGTGCAACATATCGAAAAGGAGAAACAAAAGAAAAATTCAAAGTAAACAAAAAGGGATAAAACTGGTAGTGGTACTTCCTCTTATGCAAGGTATGATGGGCATGGTGGTGCTAGATTTTTACAAGTTTTTTCTGGTTAAGGTTCATCAAATGTTGCTACTAGGTTCAACACATAGAGGGTGTGTAACAGTAATCCTCAAGGAGGGAATTATAGTGGGTTCTTATTACCTACTTATTTTAAGTGTCGAAAAAAAATGAGGGTAAATATCTAGTAGGATCTGATGCTTATTTTCATTATGGTACTATGGACCACAATATAAGAAATTGTTATTCAAATTCTATGAATGAGGGAGGTAATCTCTGAAGGGATAAACCTAATCTTTCTTCTGGTTAGAGTTGTTCAGGTCCATATCATCCCAAGGAAAACATATTTTATGCACTTTCAACTTGTGTTGATCAATAGGGTTCTCCCAATGTGGTTACTAGTATGTTTAAAGTCTTCCAACTTCATGTTTTTGCTTTATTTGATCTTGGTGCCACCCTGTCTTTTTTGACACAATATACGGCTATGTGGTTTAATGTTCTTCCTAATGTGTCATTAGAACCTTTTTATGTCTTTACGTCTGGTGGTTATTCTATTGTGGCTAACTGGGTCAATTGGACGTTTCATGTTTCCTTGTCCCATAGAGTTACTCTTGTTGACTTGTTAGAGCTTGATATGCTAGATTTTTATGTTGTCCTTGTATGAATTAATATCACTCATGTTATGCTTCTATCTATGGTAGAACCCATGTACTCATATCTTAGTATCCAAATGAGCATATCCTAGTGTTTAAAAGGGGGATATTCTATGCCTAAGGGTCATTTTGTCTCTTGTATTTAATCTACAAAGATGATTGCTAAAGGTTTTATACCATTTACTTAGCATGGGGGATTTAGATTATGAAACCCCTAGTCTTCAATTTGTCCTCGTTGTTAACGAGTTTCCATATATGTTCCTAGATTATTTACTCGGTATTCCTTCAAAAAGAGAAATATCAGTATTGACCTTCTCCTAGATACGCAACCCATTTTTATTCCTTTGTACCGAATGGCTCCAACAGAATTGAAGGACTTAAAGCAACAAATGGAAGACCTGTTAGATTAGGGTTACATCCGACAAAGTATATCTCTGTGGGGTGCTCCAATTTTTTTTGTTAGAAAGGAAAATGGTTCTCTTTATATGTGTATCGACTATTGTAAGTTGAATAAGGTGACCATTAATAATTAGTATCATCTCCCAAGGATAGAATATTTGTTTGACCAACTTCAAGGAGCGAGTTACTTCTCCACGATTTGACCTTCGGTCGTGTTATTGATGAGTCAAAGATTTAAACTCATTTTGGTCTTTCTTTTGATAGTTTGTGTCCCCAAATGCCAAATTATTTCTATAAAATTATGTTTAAGTGTTTGTTTGTGCTAACAAGGCTATAGAAGAATGCAATGACACTACTGGGGCAAACTAAGCAAACAAGCTAAAGAATTCCAAGAAAGACGATCCTGGTGATTGTCAAGACCACTCGGTGAACTCAGAGTAGAACTTCAGCTCGCTTAAATTTCCAGTGTGCCAACTTTGGGGAAAAACAAATCTAATGACAAAAATGGACAGTCAACAAATTGTCGAACAACTTCGTGATGGAAACCTGGATCGCCTAAAGTCATGGAACCTAAAGGACTAATGACCAATAAAAAATGGATGAGAGTGAAGAGCGGATCGCCGACCGGGTTGGTGAGACATGACTTACTTTGCCTAATGTCCATGAAAGACAACATATTGGAAATTCTAAATAGAATTTTAAAAGAAGAAGAAAACTTATGATTCCAGAGAATTAGAATTTTATTTTACTCTGAGTTTTGGAGTACTGATGGTATGAATTTGAATTTTAGAATTGAAGTTGGATATGGGTTCACATTGTAGTGATTTGGAGATTGTTACTCGGCTCATGCTTAATCTAGCTATGAATGATTTTTTTACGATGGGAATCTAAAACCCCAATTCTTGAGGTATAATCGTGTGTTTATTGATTTAATTAGCCTATTGGTATTGTTTACTACTTTAATTTCTTAATGGAATTGGTATTAGTGAATAGCTTTTTATTTCTCTATGAATTGTAGTTGCAAATGCATATCTAATTAAGTGTTCTAAGCATGCTTGGAAAAGAGGTTTAGAACTATGGTTTCTCAGTAATGATTATCGGTATCGGGTTGATATGATTGATTGAATTGCTAACTCAATTCTTCCAATCTACCTCGAGAGAGTTATTAAATTAACTTTTTTTGCTTTTTAGATTGATAAGCTTGTCGAAGTTTGGGAGAACTCACATGAATCGTAGTAGGTCTTTGAGATAAAGTTACTACACCTATAGACTAGCCTACCAACTGGAATTTAGCAATTGTTCATAACTTTTAATTACTTGTATAGAAAAATTAGTCTTTAATCGTTCACATTCCGCAAGTTTCTCTTTATCTTGATGATTCACCTTTTTTTTTGTATTTGTTCTAATTGTTAATGCCAAACCAATCCCTAGCTGACATTCATTGTCATCCCTTACACTTGTTTAATCAAATTCATAAAATATTATTCCTATAACCTCATATATCATACTTGTAACTTCATAAATAAATTCAAGCACGTAGCGCTCAGCGTGATTTCAACCCCATATCTTCGTTTTGTTTAATACTAAATCACGGCCATCTACACCTGGAATCGGATAAGGCGTATTTGAGCGTTAATAAAAAATAGTACCGCTTCCGGGAAGTGGTGTTGTTTAGAATTCATTTATTGAAGTTTAAGTTGTGATCTTTTGGTGTTATAGTTGAATTGACTTACTCTTTGGTTGTATTTGTGTTTGAAAAGAGGAAATGAGAATTAGCTGAAGAAATTGAAGACAAATTGGCCACAAAGATGATATCGAGAACTTGATGATGCTAATGACCCAATTTAATTTGGTGGTGTTAGTTTTATACGTCTACCTCTTATGGAGTGGAATGTTATCTTCCATGTCACTAGCACAATGATGTAGCTCTCACAAATGAAGGGATTATATGGAGGTCTTGCTCATGAGGATCCACATGAGCATATTTAGAATTTCATCGACGTTTGTGGCCCATTCTCATTTAAAAGTATCTTCCAAGAATCAGTCCATCTTCGGTTGTTCCCATTTTCTATGATGGGCGATGCTACCAACTGGTTAGACTATCTCCCAAGGAATTCCTTCACTACATTGGATGAACTGGCAGTGGCTTTGTATGTAGATACTTTCCCCAGTAAAAAATGAAAACGTTAAGGGATAGTATTTAAGGTTGAAAATGTTTGGAAGATGAGTCCATCCATAAAACGTGGCTGAGATTTCAGATGTTGGCACTTCCATGTTTGATTCTTTTATTGCAAAACAATGTGATACGACAATACTTCTATAGTTGCCTTGACTCGGTAAACAAATGAGTTGTTGATCAACTTTTTTCGTCATGTATAATACAACAACTCTACAAGGTAGCATCACAACTTGTTAATGGCATCACCAAGATTAACAGTGCTTGGTAAACTTGTGAGGACCAAGTGTTTCCTCTCACCTTTAGGATGACAAAAGATAAGTTCGAAAAGGATCAACAAAGATACACAAATATGGAAAAAATGAAGACCCAACTAGATATATTGTCAAAAAAAATATGTGTAGTGTGTTGAAGAGTATAAATGTTGTTGTTGGTGGTGAAACTAAACCCGATGAAGCACAATTTGAGGCACTGTATAATGAGAAAGTATACTTGTATGAAAATCAAGGAGCAGGTTTTTGTTCGAACTATCCAAGGCCGGTGGAAATCTAGGTCGAAATAGAGATGATTGATGGATAGATCCTGATAGAGAATGGCATAATCGTAACACTACTTGGAATGAAAGGGATAATGACAAGGGGGAGAAACATACCACTCCATGAACGTCAAAAGCCTAAAGAACAAAAGGTTGAACCGGAAAACTTCCATATATAATACATGCTTGCAAACATTCTCAAAAAGGTAGAAAAGTCACACAATATTTTGAATGAAATTAAAGAGTACGTCTGCACACTCAATAATAGGCTCATCTCACATTTAATGTCGACCACACAATGGTAAACGCAAAAGGCTCAAAATTCATCTCTGTTGAACCCACAGACAAGAGGGCGTTTATCAAATGACACTAAAACAAAAGTAACTTTTAGGGGCATTACATATTCAAATTAATAAATAGTGCTAAATTCTTTACCGGCATTATTTAAGTGTCATTAGAACCAATGTGCCTAAAAGTTTTAGGGACATATACAAAGAGTGACAATTGTCGCTAAAAATACATATTTAGCGGCAATTAATTCTTAATTGGCGCTAATGATCATTTTTGTTGTAGTGTGATACCCTAGCTAAAAAATGAACCTTGAAAGTGTACCCACGTAATCCCATGATGTTAATAAGTAAGTATTTTGGAGTTAACCCGAGTTTTAATTTTTTAATTATATTGTTTGAATAATGGGTGTTGAATGTGTAGCTTGAAAAGTTGATGTTTTGTAAAATGGCAACTAGGCGAGCCAAAAGTCTAGTCGATGACTCTCTGAATAAGTCGGCGAGCCAGACATGGACCGTTGTGGGAATAACCTGCTTAAGCCGAGAAGTAAATACTCCTTTGTTCCTTGCTAGATATTCTGCAAAACTCGGTAAGTTAAAGTACCACTCGGCACATAACTGAGTAGGTCGGCGAGTTTGACTTACTTCCCTAATTAACGCGTGAACTGAAAGGTATTCAAAAGCGAAATGGATTTAAATAGATAAAATCACTTCACTTTCTCACCTTTTCAACTTCTCAAATTTTACTCCAAAATTATATAGTTCCTACTTTAGAATTTTTTCCCTCATGTTGTTTGGGATCTTTGCTCGAGAAGGAATTCGGAATTACTTTTGCTCCAAGCCTTAAAAATTTTGCCTTAAAAGGATGGTTTTCCTAACCCCGAGTTGAATAGTTGTTGAAATCAAATGTATTTGATGATTTGTTTTTGGTATTTTTGGGTAATGTTGATGATTGTATGGTGAGTTTGTTTGTTTCTTCATTATTAGTTGAAATCGTAATAAATTGGTTGTAAATGGTTATTTCATGTGTCTTTAGATGATTAAATTTTTGGGTTTGATTGAATTTGTCGTGGATCCGGGGGGGAGTCTATGTAACCCCAAATTGCATTAATTGTCAAAATAACACAATGATAGAGAAGTTGACGTCATTCTTAACGAAAAAAGGCTTCAATTAGCAAATTTATCCTAATCGGGGAAAGTCAGAGTACCCCGATGGAATGGGTCATATCAGTGTAGGTTCAATGGAACGTGTTTAGTATTTTCTTTTGTTTTTGTGGGATGCCAATTTTATGTTGAAGTGTGAGGTAAAATTCTAGCATGTTTGGCTACTCGATAAGCTAAGTCGAGCTCGCCGGGTGGTTTGACGGTTCACTTAAGTCCCCTTGCATCGCCATTTATTAATTTTTGAATAGGCTTTTGGTGCTTTAACTTTCAGAAATATGTCTATGCACGTTGAGTTAATTCAATGAATCACCGAAAGTCCTTTATGATCTCTCTTTTACACCCTTAATTTCAATGATTAATTTGTAACTTTCAGCGATATACTAATAGTTTGTCGAATGGTTTTTGTGATCCGCCTAATGGCCGTGATCATCACTAACCAATATTGAACTTCTCCACTTTTTTCACTGTGCTTTTCGGTGAGCCCGACCTGGTTCGCTAAAAGTGGTTCAGCGACTCATCTACCAGTTAGCGAGTCTTTCAGATTATTTATTTTATGAGATTTTTCTTAATGTTATCTAATGTTTCCCACGTAATTCTTACAGGAATGGATATCCCAAAATTAACTTGTAGAGACATGTCGCCCCAAAAGTGAGCACGTGGAGTTATAATCAATGAGATAGCAGCTGCTTCCCGAGCAAATGCTACAAAACTATCTAGAAAGCTAGGTAAATTAAAGGGCAAGGCTCTTGTAGTTATGAAACAAGCGAAGGCGAGCACTAATAATGAGGGGGTGTACGAAACAGACTTTACCTCCTCCGACAAAGAGAATGACTCTCTGAATGAGCCGCAAGATTACCATTTGTTATAGGCAAGAGAGTGGAGCTATGCTCCAAGTCGAGGAACGATATTTGTAGGATCTTAGTGCCTCTAATGCCTACCCCTCCAATGCTATCTCTTTCTAGCTCCGACAATAGTATAGCCTGCTCAGGGTCCTCAACCCTAGTCTCTTAACTGACCAAACGATGGTGTTTTTAGTACCATTCTAGAGGAGATGAGATTGTCCATCCATAGTTTGGGCTATTAACTAAACCCCGGGGACCCGAGATTCCTACATGGGTTCGGGAGTTCTATTCGACTTACTGAGACTTGGTGCCAAAGGGGAAAAAGAAGGACAGTTTCTTCAATTCGGTAGACTTTATGGTAGTTTGGGGAAAGAAGGTTAAATGCCATTTTTAAATATTAATGAGGGATTGGGGTTATCGATAGACATTATGCGTAATTACATTGACTTGGTTCAAAAGAAGACTTTGGAGAACCTTAAGCATTGGTTGGCACCCCTTCTCTTCAATGTCATCCTAAGGTGGATTGAGGGAGGTGCTCCCTTAAAACAAATTGACCTAAATGTTTCTACATAGAACTAGTTCGTGTTCATCAATAACACTATAATTCGGTTCTAGAATGATTCCATCCTCAGACCACCGAAGGAAGCTTTTCAAGGTTCTAATATTAATCGCTAGAAGTTAAACTTGGGATTGCTGATTGAGTAGGATATATCCATGAGGACAAACAACAATAGAATTCACTCCCCTTTCTGGTGTTTATAATCGAATTATGCAGAAGAGACCGTGGTCCTAAATATGAGAAGACGAATGTCGGTGTAATGACCCAAAACATACCCTAAAAGTTAGAGAACCTTTAAGTCACCACATGGAGTACTCAACCTCTCGGAGGACTTATAGAAGACCTTAGACATCATTCATCACATATATGTATATGAAAAGTAGTGCAGAATTAAAACATATAACAACAAATTCAAATCTCTTTCATAGAAAACATACGAAATGATAAGTCTCTTTGTAGCCATGTTAGACACCTGAATAATCTTGGGTCACAGCCTATACTTCAATCAAATGGAAATATTAAAGTCTATTACAACATCTTTTGAAAAGAAAAGCTAATCATATCCATGTCCTCGAATTATGTGAGGACATACCAAGACTTGGTTAGTAGAATGCTATTTCGAAGCGCTTCTAAGACACTCCTCTCAATTTCCACTCACACCTTTAGAGATAAAACTACATGTGGAATTAGTACATTAAATGCACTAGTATGGTGACATGCAGTAAAACCATGCATAAACGGACATTTATATAAAACATGTCTTTTATGCTCTTTTTAGGAAAACTTCATGAAACAAGTATAAGAACTACTTTCAACATAAACATCACATATAAGACACATTCCAAGTAATCCGCAATCTAACATTAACATTACTTCAAAACATATAAGCATATATCCCTCCTACAAAAGCTTATCTTAAGACTTACTTAAGTAAGACAAGAAGAGACCGCACATACACCCTTTTCAAGCACGCCTAAATAATCCTTAAGACTACCTAAGATAGGATTATTCCCTTTTAAGTACATAGACTCTATACCCAAGGTTACTCTAAGACTCACTTGAGTAAGACATGAAGAGACCGCCCATACACCCTCTCCAAGCCTACCTAAGCAATCATCAAAGCTACCCTAGATAGGGATCCTTTTATCAAACCTACATTAACTTAAGGCATAAACATTCATTATCTCAACTAAGATACAATTAAGCATTTATAAGGCTTCACATAATTGTCTTGGAAAAGACCTAGGGAAACCACATCCTAGCATCTTCAAAGCCTACGCATGCTATGCCTAGATAACGTCCCATTTCACTACCTTAACGTTGTAGAACTTCTCCAACACCAAAATTCATCATCACATGATGATAATATGCATTAACCGACATAAACCGTACTAGCTAGGCATGGAATATGGAGTCTACCCTACTCCAATGGAGGGTGTTGTACGTGCCAAGAGTAGAACTAGGACACATCCCATGTAGGCACATGGTTAAGTAATACCAAAGGTTTCTTTGTATACTAGTATCAACTTAAGTAAAGTTACTACCAAAAGCATATTCGCTCGGTGCTAGCCATGTTCTCATAGAGTATGCTCAATCACAATAAGGCATATGAAAAGGCAACACTTCTTAGTCTTACAAAACATAACACCTCTACCAAAGATTGGTCCTCAAGGGCTTCCACTAAATGTTTTATAGGATAACTTAATGACATTCTTAGAAATTATTTCATGTCGTTCCAGTAAACCTATCCCTAAGTCTATCATTCACACTAGAAGGATACCATTACGACTTTCCACTTCAAGGATATGATAGCCTTTCTATATTGAAGGTTCCAAGTTATTGAACCTCTTTACATGGTCAAGGTAATTTACTAGTCATACTTATAAAGGTACCATCTTAGGTCTACCGATCCTAGACTTTCACTCAACATATATTCATTCACACTCATGACAAAATCACTTTAGCCTACTAAGTCAAGAGTTCATATTCACATGTCTCACATGCATCAAGTAGAGGGACATAGTCTACAAATCAAGACACACATCATCTTCATTTCATATATACAATAGTACTCAAGTATAATCTAGGAACAACCACGTCTACTAAGCAAGATACAGTAGCAATACAACTAGAGACAATACCCTAGTATATCACGAACACATACAACCAATTAGAATAACTCATGCTTTCACTTCACACACATATATAAACAAATCATGCTCCACATTGATCAACTATATAAGCTATAACATGATAACATCACAATTCTCATAATAATGATGACAAGGCCATGCTCAGTACAATTATAACACATAAGCACCGCCACCATAAGTGGATCATACCAATCAACACAATTCAATACCTATACTACACAATATAGAGAGTATTAGGTAATCTTACCACCATTCCATCATCATCACCACCAATCCTTAGTCTTCTCAATCAATTCACTTCACAAAGGCTCTTGCCAATATCCATATACACAATACCAAACCAACGCCCAGACCATACAATTGATCCAACAATATACAATATGAATTTCATCAAATTAAGGCAACCTATGTAGAATTCTACCATCGATCTAGACATAATTCAATAGCCCAATACAATTTAAACAAGAATTTAATACAATTAAGCCATGATCAAATAACCCACATTAGATCAAAAATTAGTATTTAGTGATTGCATGGGTTCATATTGATTTTGATCTAAAAACGTTCAATTAATATCATTTTTACCATACACCATTGATTTAAATCATTTCATGCAAGAAGCTACGGATAGAAGTAATAATAGGAATTTCTATGATTTGAAATTCTTTGAAAAGCCTTTGAAATTGGCTCCTTGATTGGATGAATAGTCAAGGATGAAACACCATATCTTAATTTAAGAAAATACCATACAAATTTGAAAGGAAATCACTTGAAAATTCATCTTCTAGCTTGAGCTTGAGTTTGGTCTCCAATGGAGGTTTGAGAGAATTTTGAATAGAAGAGGGTTTTGGATTTTTAATTTCATATTGGGTATTGGGGTTTTGACTTGAAAAAAGGGTTAAATATGACTAAAAACTATTATTAACAGACTCCGAAAGTACCCAAAATAACCATACATGAATAAAACCTTTTTAGAGAAGTCAAACTTAACTTTAAATTCTGGAATCATCGCCTGAATCAAGTCTGCAACGCGGAGCTATTCCCACATGATTTTTGAAAATAAATTTTGAAACAGTGGAGTCCACATTGTTTCTTGCGATGCGGACCAAAATTTGGTTCTTGTAAAACCATGTCCGCGACGCGGACTGGTTCCACTGATTTCATTTTGATGCTGCCTTGGGCATCTTGCTAGCCAAAGGTTGAATCCTACCCAAGGAACACTCCCCAAGGACCCTTAGGGTGTTCCTTGGGAAGTCGTGCCCAAACGTTTCAACCCTAAAGCCGTTCAGTGTTATTTTAAGGTTCTCTCCTATGAATTTAGAATCCAAACAACACATAAAACATGCATAGGCACACTAGAACACAAACACATCTCATAGCTACATTTTGAATGTCTTGGACGTTTCACTTCCAAATTCTTCCAAACTTAACACACAATAATGTAAGAACTTATAAACTCAGAACACATGTTAGGCTCCAGTTCAACCTAGTTTATTTTAGGGGTGTTACAGTCGAGATGACATCCACATCTTTTTTTAACATCAGGCGTATCGAGGCTGAGTACATGCGGGATGAGGTTGACATGAAGAGGGAACACCTGGTGGATACATCTCCGGAGGTTGATACTAATATGTTCCCTACAGAGGAAATTTTATGCCCCTTCAGTCTAGTGGGCTCTCTATTTGTTTTTTCCTCTTGCGTTTGAGACCCCTAGAACATTTGATGCACCCCTCCCCCTAGATCTACTACTGCTTCTACTTATGCCTCCCGACCCTTATTACCTAGACGATTGTTTAAAGGAAGGTCCATTTGGATAAATCTGCTGACGTCTATGCCTCGCAGGTAGAGGCCACTATGACTGGGATGATAAAGCAGGCTATTGTTGTTGCCTTAGCCCAATTAGGGCTAAGATAGGGGAGTATGGGTATTGAGATTAAGGGTCACAAGTTGGTCTTAGATACCATTACTATAAGGATGGAGTAGTGTGAGAAGAGGCAGTATTCCACAGATGTTGTCACGACCTCTAAGGCCAACATTATTGGGCTATGTAGAGATATGAATGATATGAAGTCCACTTGTTTATCCATGTTCTTCAGTACTATAGGGATCCTCGAGGTCCCCCAACACAGATATTCCAGCTTGTTTTGAGGTGTCTCCAACTACTTAAGTACTTCTTCTAATCCGTTCCCTATTATTTTTCCCGGTACGGCTAATAAAGGGAAAATGCTAGCAAAAATGAGGAAGTTAATGAGGAGCCAAAGGTTTCTCTTTAAGTTCCACCCCAAGATCCTTCCCAAGCTGAAGTTGACGCTATATGGGAGAATATGATTAATTCAGATTTTAGGTCGGCTATAAAAATCTTGGCTCAAGTCAATAGAGACATTGTAGCTCTGGTAAACCCTATATGAATTATGCAGCTTCTAGATTGAGTGATTTTGTAAGAATGAACCCCCTGAGTTTCTTTGTTCAAAAGTAGGAGACAATCCTTAAGATTTGTGGAGGAGATTTATAAAATACTTGATTCCACGAGGGTCACTTAGATAGGGAAAGTGGAGTCAATAGCTTACCTATTGAAGATTGTGGCTCAAGTTTGGTTTACTCAATGGAAAAGAAATTGGCCGTAGGAGCGGTTCCATAGAGTAAGAAGGTTTGTAAGAATCAATCCATTATAGGTTCTTTTCATGAGAGTTTAGGGAGGATAAGGTTGAAGATTTTATTAACCTAAGGAAAGGTAAGATGAGTATTAAGGTGTATGCCTTCAAATATTAAGAGGATATAAAAAGTGCAACAATCCCTCAGTGGTTTTACGAATGGTGGAGCAAGTTCAGACGAAATAAACAGGTATTACCATCACATTTTAATGTTTTTTTAGAAGTCGCAGTTAGAGAAAAAATATCTCTACACTCTCGGAAAATATTAAATGGTGTAAGTTCTTTATTTCCAAGAGGACATCTTATATTATTAGTTGGTATTTGACATTCATGAAATTGAAAGGATCACGTATCTAAGAAAAACTATCAAGATTAAAGGATGGACTCCTAAAGATCACGATTAAAGGTTAGTTATCGGCTCTTCTCACGAGGGAAATCTGACGTTTCAAAAGAAGAATTAAAAAGAAGGCTCTAAGAATCCTTATCAAGTATCGGCAAAACTACTAATCATGAAAATATAATGTAATTATTAGACACTTCATCCTCACACCAATGAAAAAAGTAATGAGGATATGTCTTATCTTCAATAGAGACAAGAAAGTGTCAAGCATATGTTAACATTTGTTATGTCAACAACTAATCAAACAGGTGGACCCCTCAGGAATAAAGTCAAAAGCTACAAAGTGACAAAAGGACCAAGTAACAAGATATATGTTTTGAAGATAAATTTTCAGCAAAAGAAGATAAACATGCAATGAAGTCTACGAGTGAGTAGTCTAGCTACATGGCATCTATTTCAGGCCACATATAATTATCATTAATTATTTGTAATAGGTAGTAGTTACTTGGAAGATGAATAATGTGTATTACTGTATGCACACATGTACAATATATAGCATAATAAGTTATATTAGTCAGCACTTTTGAGGCCTATTGAAGGCTTTCAACTTGTATCAGTAGAGGGCATTCAAAACCTTACGAATTTTGAAACCTCTCTGCATTTCTCTCCATTTATCCCATCTTTTCTATTTCCATTTCTCCCATCCATGTTCTCTCTTTCCCTTAATCAATAAGAGATTTGTAAGTACATACTTTCTCTCTATTTATTTTAAGTCTTTATTTTATGTTTTAAAATTCAAGTTTTGTTTTAAAAGTTAATTTAACTGCTTTCTTGTTCTTCTTTACTTAAAGTTTTGCTTTAGTGTTTTGCTCCAATCAAGGTAAAACAAACAAAAGGCAAGTAAAATAACAAATAAGTGAAGACATGAGTATCACCTAACCCGTTCAACGAGTCGCAAAAAGGTCTCAACCTCGCCTTTTGTTTCAAAGAGCTTAGTCTTGAAGGAAAGGATCAAATAGGCGGTGAAAACGAATAGTCAACGTATCGCCAAGAAGTGTCGCGAGGAAGTACTATGTCGCCAATGATCCGAAACAGGAAGATGATGTAGGCTATTATAAGACGGTGATGAATATACCAAAGGGCGGCTCGTCAAGTTGATTGGCAATCCTGACTAACTACACAAAGTCGTCCTTCACACCACAACTTTTTTAAAACTATAAATACCTCTTAATATTTTAAGCCATGTATCAAATTTAATAGTTTTTAAGAGAAAATTTTAGACTTAGCTTTTAGTTTGAGTTTTTTTTAGAGCTTTTAGGAAACTTTAATCTTAAACCTCAGAGATTTGAAATTCTCATCTTGAAGAAATTCAAAGGGGGTGTTGAAAATTCTTCATCCTAGACTTAATTGAAGAAAAATAAATCATACCTGATTGATGGTATTTTTATTTGGTATAATTTTCTTCCTTTCCTTTATGTCTAGATAAAAAACAATTCTTAGGGTGTGATTTTGTGAATATGAGTTAAATCTATTATTGGGTGTTGCTTATTGTTAGTATATTCACTATTAAAATGTGATTTACTTAGTAGTTGTGTTTAAACTAAATGTGGTTGTAGTTGCAAATACGATTTCACCTTAGTGTTTTCGCTTGGTCAAGAGAAAGTTTTTAAAACTAAGACTACTGAGTTGATAGCCGGTGGTTATTGGGTCTTCATGGGTACAACTCGAGAGAGTGAATCCTATTCCCTTTCACAGACTTTTAGCTCGAGGGAGTAATTGGGCTAAGGGGGAGGTTGTTCTTAAAGGTTGCAACTCAGTGTTTGGGAGACACCGAGTTGGTTCAAGGTAAGTTGCTTGAGAGAAAATTTATCCCTGTTAAACTCAAGCCTAGTTACATATATCCAGCAATGTATTTTCATTATCAACTACCCTTCATTGTCTTTTATTTGATATTCTGGTCAGATCCAACGAATACTGTTTCCATATTATTATCTCTTATTTTATTTGAATACTGTTTCCATATTATTATCTCTTATTGTATTTATTATTTTTAGTTATTAATTTTGATGAGATAACCACAAATTGTTAATTTAGCATTGTGTTATCCCTCAAATTTACTATGTTTTTATTCGATCATTTCTAGTAGCTTTGACTAACATTGGCTAAATTTGCACTTGTATGAAATATTCTTAATACCACTCCTTGTGGGAACATTCCCAAACCTTGTTCGGTTATATATTGACTAATGATCGTCGACGATTAATAAAAGATGAAGTGTCTTGATAACATTTTTCAAATGGTGGCGTTGCTAGGGAGTGATGTCACTTTAGAACTTTTATTTGTTAAATTTTGTTCTTCCTTAGTCTTAGTTTTACTTATTTAATTTCTAGCTTTGTTTTTCTTGATTGTTTTGAAAACAATAAGTATTAGCGTTAATGCCATCGGGAATCTCAACAATGTCAACGAGCCTCAAGATAATGACCCCCATCTCTTGGGAGGTATTGGTGCCATTAGTTTACCACAAGCCAAAGCAAAATGCAGTATTCCACATCACGAGCGCCATGTTGCAACTAAAGTGACTCTTAAGTGGATTGCTCATGCGGACCCTCATGAATATATTTTAAACTTTGTGGATGCATGCTGACCATTCTCCTTCAAGAATATCCCCGAGGAGTCAGTCAGGATGAGGTTATTCCCATTTTCTCTACTGGGGGAGGCATGCTAGTGGTTGGCTGAATTTCCACCTGACTCGATCACCTAATGGGAGAAGTTGGTTGCTGCATTTAATGTGCGATTTTTCACTCCCTCAAAGATTATGAATCTTAGGGATACCATACAAAGCCTTATGCTTTTGGAGGGCGAGCCAATTCATGAAATCTGGATGAGACTCAAAAAGATGGTACTACAATTTCCAACTCATGGCTTGCCTGAAAATTGTGTTGCTACAATACATTTACCGAAGCTTGAATTTAGAAAGAAAAGGTGTTGCTGACCAACTTTCTCCAGGAGGCTTAATGCATTAAAATTATGTGATATCGGCACATCTATTGGATGGAATGACCAAAATTAACCGGGCATGGTATAGCCATGAAGATCAACTATCTACCCCCATTCGAATTAACTGAAGAGCAGATGAAGAAAAACAAAGAGAGGGACCAGAATATTGCCAATATCATCACACAACTTGATATTTTCTCTAAAAATGTCATGGGGACTAGTGCTCGAAGATTAAATGATATAGGTGTCGGGTGTTCTAATCCGTATGAGTAATAGTTTTAAGTCTTGTATAACGAAAAGAGGAAATTCCTAGCCAACCAAGGTAGTGGTTATTGTTCAAACTACCTAGACAGGGTGGTAACAAAGGTTGGAACATCAACGAAGGTTTGAACAGAGACGAAGGTTTGAATGATCAAGACCGTGATTGGAGGGATCGAAATCTTTTAAAGACGAGGAGAAAGATATGTACGCACCTCACTATGAAAAGAAAATTCCAAAACAGTTGGAAATATGCTCTCTCATATCCTTGGCAAAGTTGAGGGGGCTAACAACATTTTAAAGAAATTGAAAGAAGACGTGTCTACCCTTAGAAAGACGGTTACCTCTAATTCTGTCTCGATAAAGCAGTTGGAAACCCATATGGGTCAGATTTCGCCACAATTAAATCTGCAACAACAAGGGGGGTTGCCTAGTGAC
Organism: Solanum pennellii; assembly: GCF_001406875.1. Classification (NCBI taxonomy): domain Eukaryota; kingdom Viridiplantae; phylum Streptophyta; class Magnoliopsida; order Solanales; family Solanaceae; genus Solanum; species Solanum pennellii. Next base: position 68,534,696 of record NC_028637.1, on the reverse strand, counting down.
ACTGTGGAAAACACCAAAAATGAGGAAGGTTGACTTGCGCCATGCCATGCTGTTAACTAAGGCGCAATTTGGGAGGTAACCCACCACCCTTTCTATTACTTTTTATATGATTAAAAATTAATGGTGTGTTTGTTGTGCATCCTGAAGCATGACTAGTGTTAGGAAATAAGTAGTTTAGCGAAGCAAAAAGTTTCATTTGGAAAATTGCGGAAATAGTAATGACCCCGACCAAGAACGTTGTTTGACTTAAGGAAACTTTAAGTTAGAGTCTGCAAAACTCGGAGAACCCAAGAAATTCTTTGCTAGAAGCCAACTTGTCCGACAATACTTATATTTACCGACGTTTGGATTCAAAAAAATGACTGGGGATTGTGTAAAAATTGGCGAGGTGAGTGACGACTCAATGCATCATTGATAGGTTGGGTGATCTTTAAAATTAAAGGTTTAAATAAGTTCAAATCGTTAAAATACCCTCTTTTTTCATTCTTCAAACTCACACCTACACCTTTATAATTATATATCTGCATATATAATTTATTTTTGTGTTCGAGTTGTGCTTAAATTTAGATTGCATTTCCACCTAGCATCTCAGTTATATCTCTATCAACACAAAAGGTTGGTACCCAAACGCTATGTTCATTTTGTTGATTTTTGTACTCATTTGCAATGACATTACTTTGTTGATGTGTGTTGGGACTTTTTAGAAAGATTAGAATATTTGTTCTCCTGTTACATTCATAAATTTTGCATGTAATAAGTTAAATTGTTGATTTGCTGATAATTGTGCTTAAAAAGGATGAAATATCTTGGGTTGTGCATGATTAACATAGGTTCAAAGCTTAATTTGAGAGGTGTACGCCTTGATTTTGTATTCGAGGGTTGCGGGGTTGAATTTGGGATGTTGGGTAAAACTGGACACATTGGATCATTTGACGAGCTGGGTCGATCATGCAAAACCACTTAGCGGTTCGCATATAGTCCCTATCTCGCCTTTAATTTAATTCACAATGTGATGTTATATCTTTTGTGCATTGCAGTGGCTTAAACGCCTAAATGCTTGCGCGATTTGCCAACTTGTTCGGAGAAGTGATTCGACTTCCTTTATTTTGTTTGAATATTTTCTAATTCTTTCTTGAATCTTTGAAGAAATGGCTAGATTAAAAGTATATGGAAGAGATATGCCACCCCGACAAATAAGAGTGAAAAATTTCAGGAAAAATATAAAGGCAACAAATCTTCACAAAGTGAATGAGGGAAAGAAGCCTTTTTTCATCAAGAGTAAATCCCCGAGACCCCAAATTTCTCTCGTGGATATGTGGATTCTTCATAGCTATCAACTCCTTTTTGGCGGCTCATGAGTTGGACAATCTTAGTATGTCAGTTGTCGCTTAATCTTCTAAAGAGGCACCAAAGACCATTATCAATTTTCATGCTAACACACGAGGTGCCCACAGAGATGAAGCTACTGTCTAGACATAATTTCTCTCTACATTCCTCTTTGTCTTTCTCTTTTTGATGTAATAATTTGAGCCTAATTTATTATGTTCATTCTTATTATGTTAGGATAAAGTATTATGACCTTGGATTTTAACTTTTCATTAATCTATAATATACCTATATATTATGGTTATTTCTCTAGTATTAGTTTTACCATTCATATTTTTAGTTTTAACATTCAAAAATAATGTATTAATTCAGTTTTGATAATTAATATATATTGAATAATTAGGATAAGAATTAAACTATACTGGACAATTAACAAGGTTACTTTGTAGCACTACTAATAATGAATCATCAAAATTTAGTAACCTATTGTATCTTCAAAGAAGTCATATGGATACATCTAAACCCAATCACTATAATTCTTTGACTTCTACCTGGACAAGTCCTATGTGAAGAAATTTATAATTTCTCTTATATCTATTTATATCGTTAGTTGCTAATAATTTAATAATCTCAATAGTTTTTATTAATAGAAATTGTAGACTTAAAAGACATAATATTCTAATTTCTAATAAAATCAAAATGTTGTATTTTATAAACCTTTTTAAAGTGTTCTTTAGGAATATTCCAAATTTTTAGATCATTTTCAGTTTTTGCAATTTTATTAGCGGTGGCAGAGATATTAATACTATTTAAAATATTTTGATATGTTGGTGAATTCATTTTAAATCAAGGGAGAATTTAGCGGGGTGAAGAACACTACCTTGGGCTTAAATGTTTACATTAAAGATTACTACCAAAATAATAAATTCTTTGTGTAGTAATTGTTGTTACATTTTTCACTAACTTTCTTTGATATTATTCCTCTAGGCTTGGAGAAATGAACATCCTGCAGGTCCGGCTCCACGACAAACACAGGCTTAGCTAATCCAACGGAAAGTAAGGGCTTGCCGACGTCTAAATTGGGAATTATCCGATGAATCTACTTAATGGAATAAAACTAAAAACATAAGTTGAAGAAGGACAACAACTACAAAACTCCAAACTTACCACCCCGACCGCCACCTAAGTTTCGACGTTGTCCACCCAAGGACAGCGTAGGGTCTTAGCTTCTCCTACTCATACCCTTCCCGACAGAATTGCTATGATACCAATGGAGGGTATGGACCATGTTCCAGGACGAATCCTAAGGAAATTTGGCAAAGTAAAGAAAGGAAACATATACATGCAAAAACCTTAAAACAAAACTTAAGAAGAACAAGAAAGTAGTAATTAAACTAACTATTAAAACAAAATCTGTATTTTAAAAAAGAAAATAAGTACTTATAATAAGTAGAGAAAGTCTTACAAAAAAATTTTGATTTAGGGAAGTAGAGAATATGGATGGAAAATTGAAATGGAAAGATAGGACAAAGAGAGAGTATGGTAGATAGAATTTCAAAGTTGGTAAGATTTTGAATGCCTCATACTGATACAAGTTGAAAGCCTTAAATAGGCCTCAAAAGTGCTAACTAATCTAACTTATTATGCTATCAATTTTACATGTTTGCGTACAGTGATATACTTTATTATATTTACACATAACTACTAATTATTACACATCTCTGATAATAATTTTTTGTAGCAAGGAATATAAGCCACGTAGCTGCACACGTAGCTTTGTTGCATGTATATCTTATTGTGTTGATTGCTGAAGAAATATTGATATCAAGTCTTTTGTCACTTTATGGCATGGACTTTTAATAGTGTGGGGTCCACATGTTGGTGGAATTGTTGACATAGTGAATGTGCTTGTTTTGTCCAAAGCTGAGTTTTGTCATAATAATCTTTGAAACTTGTTATTTCTTTACATTTATCTTTGTATGACATATCCTTGGATGTGGGGTCCATTCCTTGTTAATTCTTTTGTTGATGTCAAAGTGTGTGGGCACTTTTTTATAAATAAGTAGATAATTTTGTGCACCTCTCTGTTGCTAAGCAACAATTCCTAATCATTCATATTTTGATTTCGTATCAGTGTTAAGATTTAAATAAGGCTTGCCTGAACCTTCTTTTTAATATTTCTTTGGAATTGTCATAATCCCTTTGGGGGATGAACCTTAAATTACCTTATCATTGCATGCAGCTAATTCTAAATTTAAATGTCTTTCTTAAATATGTGATCCTCTGAAAATTTTTGTACACGACCTTTGATGTTGAGTTGATAATGCCTGTTGATTTTCTCAAATATTTCTCAATTTGAATGCACCCATTAAGAGAAACTTATAATACCTCTGGGCCTTGCGGGGATCTTGTGTCTCCTTGTAATTTTTGTTGATGTAGCAGGGCTTCCATAATTTTCATATTTGTAGTATTCGATAGTACCTGTAACACTTATTGACCTATAACCTATAATATTGTTGACCTCTATTGCTTCTTATTCGGAGAAATCGTTGACTTGTTTGTATGATTTAATAATCTTCATCTTGTGACTAGTTGAAGAGGTATAAAATGATTTTTCATTTTTTGGTTATTCCTGGTCTCATTAATTCCCTGAAAAATTCTTTTAAAAAATTTGGGAGATCTTTTTCCATTTAATTTTAAATAATATTTTGTATGGAAAATCTATGGCTCGTTCCAGTCATTGTTTAAAGTATTTATTTATTAAAGAGATTAGCTCCTAGTGCTTAAAAATTCTAGGAGGAGGAGAAGGTTTAATAAATTTTATTGTAAAATTTCTTGATGAGAAAATGAATTTACTTGAAAGATATTTTTATCCTTTATGAAATTACATTCATCTTTTGACATCGTATTTATGTAGGAGAAGAGGAGATTTTTTCCTAGCACTATGGCATTGATACTATCTATTGGGTGGTATAAGGCTTTACTTGATCGATGAAAGGAATAACTTATTTAGTTTCTTCTTTTAGGTCTTTGGTTATAATAAAATAATTTATGAAACCAATTTCATTATTCCATATGTTAGCGTTTCTGAGGTTGTAATTTATTTTAAGCTTTCCCCCTGTTGCGGAAAATAATAGAATAGTGGCTTTATATAGATATTTATGAAGAATTTCCTTCAATAATGCAGTTTTGATCAGAGCATGTATAAAAAATACAATTTTATGAATGCTATAATTTTTATTTATAACTAATGTAATGGGCATGTGGTAGATTTGTGCTCGAACGACCGTAACTGTTTTAATACTTAATTTTGATAGAGGTTTTTTATTGGGTTGTAGATTTTTAAATGTTTTAGTAGTAATTGATTCAAATTTCTAGAGTGTTGATTCTGCTTAATTTCATTTATTTCATCACTTATTTGTACTAATTTGTCCTAAATACTTCGTACAGTTATTTTAGGTTTAATTGGTTGTTTAAATTTATTTAAAACACTTGTCATATCAAAGGGCTTAATAGTCCTATTATCAGATTTTTAATCAATAACTAAATCTCTTACGACGATTAAGTTTTTTTTCTTGAAATTATGATCTTCAATGTGATATATCATATCAAAGAATGTTTCTTTATTACTAGTAATGATGACATTTATAGAATGATTCTTGCAGGTGCTAATTACACCAACGCATTCACAAGAGTGACGACTTACTATCATCAGAACCTTACGCTATTTTTAGCGGATCTTCAGCACTAAGATTTTCATCGGAGGAGGAGTTGTTTGTATTATTTTCTAGGATCGAATACAACTTATGTTTAAATTCATCTTCTAATTGCAACAAATTTTGTCTTTTTTTTTATTAGTGGCAGGACAGTCTTTGGCTCGATATCCCATTTTTCCACAGCCCCAACACCTTTCAGCGTTGTTTGGTTTAAATCATTTTTTACCAGGGTAATGGTTTGGACTTTTTTATTTGTTACAACGGGGTTTTTCTGATTTATGGTCATTCTTATGGATTCTTTAATTCATTTAGAATCTTCTTTTGATGAGGCATATAGTTTAATATAACCGAAGTCATTACAAAATTTTCTAGTTCCTTTTGTGATATTTTACTATCTATTTTAGTTAATATTTAAGTTTAATATCTGTACATAATTCTAATTCGGTAATATTTATAAAACTTATGAGGTCGCCATAGGAATTTTTCCTTCAAACCTATCTTTTAGTTTTGTTCTAACCTCCTCAACAAATAGTGTTAGTAAAACACTAATAAATTTTTCTTTCCAATGATCATGATTGCAGTCTTTGCGAATCAGAACTTTGTTTATAAAGACATCTTTATACCATCTAAAATATCTAATATTGGACAAGATAGATTAGATAATATTTCTAAACTTCTATCTTTAAAGAATCGAGGTTCACCCATGAAATGTTTAGCTATATTATAAATAAAGTTGCCAGTAGTATCTTCTAGAATTTGATTTTCTATAGTTTGCCCCCAAGTTCAGTTTTAATGATAGGGATAATCGTAGTTGCATTTACTACCTTTTCCCCATTATCTTCGGTGAGGTAGTTGTTCCACCAATTTTTCAATGTGCCAATAAATCCAGCGGTTATTAAAGTAGTAGCTTGTTTATCGGATAATTTTTTTATATGTCGTAATGGCTATAACCATTTAATTTAATTTATTATATATTTGATGTTCTGCGAGTCCATCTATATTAAATTTTTGCAATCTCACTTCCAGAGTTCGAAGTATGCAATAGAAAAAGTCTCTTGTAATAATATTTTTTGATGGAATAATTAGAAACTAATTTATAAATTTCATTATCTTTATATTTGGATTAGGTGGTTATGGCCTTGGATTTTAGTTTTTCATTAATTATTCCTATAAGTTCATTAATAATTTTATGTTTTTCTGGAATGTTAGGAAATTTATCTTTGGGAAGTTCATGTAATTTAAATATCGGGTGAATTTCTAAATATTAATTTTTACACTCATAGGAAGGGCTTGGTTTATCCATAATATCCGATTTAATATTAGCTTTGAAGATTTAATGAGATGCTACGTAAAGTAGTTGATTTGTATAGTTGTTTTGTTGTAGTATTTTATTTATATCCTTATTTGTAGGATCACTTTTTGTGTCTATTATGTCCATTTACAAAGGTAAGACAGTAGCTACTCTATTCTCTATTGGTAACATAACTTTTTGTAACGGGGGAATGGTAGATTCAACTGTTTTATTATTTTTAGTAGTATACCATTTATCAACAACAGTATGTTTAATGACTCTTTTTGATCATCTAATTTTATGTTGTATTCAAACCACTTAAAAAATTCTATGTTACATGTTAGTCTTTTTACATCACTAAACCATTTATTTCTAAAAGCTAATCCTTCTGATAAATAATATCTTTGTATATACCATTGTCTTTCATGGAGTTTTCTTGACTAGTCAAAATTTTATCTATATATTTAATATCTGGTTCAAAAGGTTCATCCAACCTAATCATACATAAAGCATCCTTTTATTTCTTGAATTTGCTAGTAGTGCGATTAGTATATTTTATGGGTTTGGAATTCGTAATCATATTCTAGTCTTGGAACAGTTTCTGAAAACTCTACCTTCTTTAATGTTTTTATCTATCTCGTCTAAGTATATTCTATCGTTCTCCTTTGTTATGGGGAAAGAAGGTCGCGAAAATGACATTCTTTTACTTGAAGATATTTGGTCATAAGATTAGGATCTTATAAATTTAAATCTGTGGATCCATCTGGAAATCGAATTACTTGGTCAAAATGTGGATTCTCTTCTTTAATATTTTGCTCCGCTATGGAGTCAAAATGTCAATCATCTTTTGTTAATACGTCATACCATTTTATCTTCTTTGGGACAAAGGTGTAATTGTGGTTATGATTTTCTTCAGCTAGTGCTCCGGATGAGTGTCCTCAAAAGAAAAACACGTTTTAGGTCATCCAAGTTAAAAATTATTAAGAGTGACCTCCCAATGTAACTACATGTATTTGTTTTATGCTTTAGTAGATTCTGTTATTGTTTGGTATTTTCATATTCGATATGATAGACTTTGAAGTTTTCTTTAGTATGAATAACGTTTAAAAGAGTTTGTACAGGCTTACTCTCAAGGGGATGATGGTTTGCCTAGACAGCAAGGTCATTGTGTGCCTATGTGCTTCCATGATTTTCTTTATATGCATGTTCAATAAAAAAAAATTAGGTCTTGATAAAAATGACTTACATGCATTGTTATACCTCATGTTATAGTGCATTGGATAGACTTTCCTATTTAACTTCATGAAAGGAATATATCAGCATGGCTTAGGTTGAGTTGAAAGATTCCTCCTTGAATAAATGCTTGTTGAGAATAAATCGCATAAAGGCTCCATGAGTGTATGTTGAGCATGTTTTAGGTTGGCAGATGTAGCTCCTACTCTCTGGTGTTGCATTGAGTAATATTGAGTTTGGAGTTGACATTTCCTCCTTTGATATGTACACCAATCCTTCCTGGAGTGTGTAACATCACAGGGGATCATATGAAAGCTCATGTGGTCCCATGTGTTTTAAGGCTATATTCAAAATTAGCACAAGATTATTACGTAACTAAGACATATTTGAAGAAGTATGTCAAAGTGTTCAAACTTAATAATGTACTAAAACATGCTAGAGAAAGCATCTCGAGTGTTCAAACATAATGAATATAGAAATGGTTGAGTAAGTATTTGAAAGTGTGCAAAAGTGAAGAAAAGGGACTAAGATTTGCTAAAAAAGTATCTCCTAGGGCTCCAATGTTGTGAAAAGGGAGACTAATCTCCAAATCAAGAAGTATGAGTATGAGGACCTAAAAATTGTTCTTAGGAAGGGTAGAATTACATATATTATTCATGCATTGCACAAGTATGAGTTAAGGTTATCTAAGAAAGTTTTTTCTTATATGATGTATGTTTAGATATGATTGTGATATAGTTTCCTTCCTTGTTATGTTATGATTAACAATAGCTGAGAGGTTCTTTGTCTATGAAATTAAGATAAGGATCAGACCAAAAATGATAAATATTTTTATGATGGACAAAGGGGATACATAGCATAAATGGGATTATGGGGTCTTATTCATGCATTGCAGAAGTATACTTGGAGATTACTTACGAAAGGGTTTTATTATGATGTGAAGGTCTAATTCTTGACTATGGATGGAGTATGTTTTATGATGAATAAGCTTATGATTATGTTAGTCTCTCTTATTCTTATGTATTAGGCCTTATTTTTACTAACCCTTATGTTATGCTCTTATGATGTTATGCTATCTATGATATTTAGTTCTTTTGTACGAAACACACTCTTGCCTACATTCTTATAAAATGTAGGGTGAGGTTATTGAGTTCCATTCTTGAAAATAGGTTTGAAGAATTACAAGGAATTGAAGACTTTGTGAGTCCTGATAGCTTAGATGATAAAAGACACCATTTCCTTTTATGTCTTCCATATTTATGTTTTGAGACTATTCTATTGGCTTTATTCATGAGATATTCAACGTATTTTAGTATATGGTTTGAGACAGAAGTGTAGTAAGACATTTGCTTTATTTTGTACACACTTTGATTGGATGAAATATGATTAAAATTCCACACTTTTCTATATCTTATTTTATGAGATGCTAAGGGCTTGTATGAGAGCATTTCGGGGTCAAGTATGGCATGTTACATCTATGGTATACCCCTGGGTGGTGACATGAGTTCTCTTTAATAATTCTATGAATGACTTGTATGGTGAGGTTGTATTGAACATTGTGCTTTATGATACCTAAAATTTACCACGTTTGTCCAATTTATTGAGTGAATAAAGAAAATGAATTGATCAAAGGCAAAAAATTTTAAGAGTGAACCAATTTAACAATACACCTCTTAGTGTCCAACTTTGTGAGATGTGTGAACCTTGCTTTGAATTATTTGAGGCTATCCTTTTCTTGGAAAAAACTTGAGCAACTTTGACATATTCATAGATCACCCATAATCTTCATGAAGTGTTTGTTCGTTTGAATAGCCAACTTTGACCATATATTTATATTCAGACTCATTAAAAGCCTTATTAAGAGCTTTGTGATCTTGATTAAGCTGAAACAAATATTGCTCGAAAAATAAGAGTCAGCCTATGAGTGGAGTCATGCATGTAATAATCTTTGTGAGCGTGAGAGTTTGCGATTTTGGTTCCTTGAATTTTTATGTAATTTTGTGTAAATATGGAATCAACTTTGTTGTGTGGTCATTTGAACACCGTGGTTGAGCTTGATCGTGCACTTCAAGCAAGCATCGTGAGATTGAGTATACTTGATAATGATGAGTCATAATTTGAGACTTTCTTTGCACAATCGATCATTTTATATGTGGTTTGCACTTTTTGTGTGCATTATTTTTGAGTCTTAACAAACACTATTTTTTATCATCCTTGTTAAACCAATTAATCTTGAGTTTTACTTGATGACAAGAAAAAGTGTAAGTTAGGGGTGTTGATGAAACCAAGATTTTGACTCATTTAGGTGTTTGTTTTGACAATTTAGGTGTCCTCAAGTGCTTAATTATTTCTATAAGCTAATGTGAAAATATTGATTTGCACCAAGAAGGCTAAGGAGCAAGGCAAAGAAACTGCTGGGAAAAATGGAGCAAACAAGGTGAAGAATTTGAAGAAAGGTGATCTAGTGATTGCCAATACAACTGAACGAACTGCCAACTTAATCTTTAGCTATCTCAAAGTTCCAGCATTACAAACATAGGGATGAACCAATTTGATGATAGAAATTTGGCAGTAGGGGAATCGTCGAACGAATTTGCGACGACACCCTGGACCACCTGAAGTCACAAAACCTTGAGGACTGATGGCCAATACGAATTGGCAATGGATGGGATTGAAGGACGAATCACCGATGGGTTTGCGTGAAATGACTTACTTCGCCTGATGTCCTTCAAGCCTAAAAGTTGGGCAAATCTAAAATAGATTTTTAAAAAGAGAGGAATAGTTTTGATTCCCAAGTTTTAGAATTGTAGGTTTATCTTTGTTATTGAGAATTGTTCGTAAGAATTTGAAGCTTAGATTTGAGGATTTGGAAGTGGGTTTTTGATTAACTAGGATCAAAAGCATTGTAGAGAGTTGGAAAATTTTACCCAACTCATCGATAATGTTGACACCCAAATTTTGACCCGCGTCGGCATAAATTAATTATCGAGCTTTGCAAGTTTTCCAAATAATTTAAATTAATTAGTTTTATAAAGTTTGCGAATATAATGCATGAACTTTTGTCACTCCGGATACTTTTATCATAATTTTAGATAAAAAATATATTTTGGCATAATTATGTATATAATTAGTATATTTTATGATTATTCAAAACAATCTCAAGAAAATATCTTAAATTTTAAGTATTTTATAAACTAGTTTAATTTAAATTATAATTATACTTTTGAATCACTTTTTATGATTATATTACTAAATAAATAAGCTCGTTAATAAATTTATACCAAATTCGTTTTGTTTTAAATCAATTGGCTTATATTAATTTAACTCATTTTCCCTTTTAATTCATTTTGAAAAACAGAATTTGGGCCTCTTCCCTTTGTTCTTATTGGCCCAATCCTTTATTTCATAACCCATTACCCTTTAATTTAATTCCCAGCCCAAATGAATTCCTCCACTCCCAACTTCAACCCATTTTTAATTTTCGTTCCTACCAGGCCCACTCCCCTATTTCCAGCCCACCTCTAATTCCTCTCTACCCAGGCCCATTTTTTTTAAGGAAAAGGAGCCAGCAGCCCAATATCATTTTCCTCTAATCCAGCCAACTTCTCATGCCCAAATACCCCTTTTCCCTCCAGCCCAATCCAATAACCCGATCCAGACTTTCCCCTCCCTCATATCCCTCACGCGATCCCCCCCAGCAAAACGAAACCCAGAAAAAAACAAACGAACCCAGACGGAAATCCCCAAAACAAAATGGGAAATTTCCAGAAACACCCCTTCCCCTCACGCGATCCCCCACACCCAGACGCGAGAAATTCCCTACCCTGCGTCTCCCCCCACGCTCTCTCCCTCCTCTCTCTCTCCTCCTCTCTCTAGCGCGTGGAGGAGCGAGGCAGCAACGGACACCTGCTGTCCTGCTGCTCCGTACGCGACTCTGCGCACAAAACGACGGAGAGTTCGTCCTTCCAAGCGGGAGATTGCGCCACACAAGAGCACAAGGACATTATTTTCGATCCGAGCCGTCCAACGATTTGTTTTCCATAGATTGGCGGCCTTTGGTACAAAACCCAGCTGGATGTTCTTATCCAAAGGGGAGGATTTTGAATTTCATTTTGAGGGGAATGTTGATTTTCGCCCTAGCTTTTTTAGAATTCCCTCCGCCCTCCTCCGGATTGAGAATCCTTTCCTTTTACCCTATAAATACCCAAGTTTTCATCCCGTTCACGGGAATTATTTTTTGGGGATTCTGGGAGGGAAATTCTTTTGGTCTTTCTGAGTTATTTTGGAAGAACAAAAAGGGAAAACTGGGGAAAACTTTTGGAGGCTTCACTGTTGGTTTCGGAAGATTGAAAGCAGTCTAGTTACAAGAAAGCAGTTACGTAGCCAAGGGAGATAGAAATCTTATACATTCACATGTGAGATTTTAGGAAGAGACTTCCAAAAGGTCGAAGTTTTCGATTCTACTCTCACTATTTGCTATTTCGTCTGAGGTGTGGAAGCTCGTTTGTGTTTTGCTCGTTTGTCTTCAGTATTGCTGCTCGTCAATAGGTAAACACCTCATTTACGTAGCTTTCTTCTCTTCTTGGCTTCGATATGATTAATTGAGGGTTGGGAACCTTTACGTGTGCCTACTGGTCATGTTATCGCTGTTGGGTTTGACATTGCTGGATGTGTTTTGCTGAAGTTTGCTTGTTTTTTTTCTTTTTTTTTTCTTTTATTTGCATTTATAGCCCAGTTGTTCCTATTTGCTTCATTTGAGTAAAAACATTATCCGGGTTTTTAATCATCGTATTGGGTTGTACAAATTTATGGCTTTCGTTTGTTGACTTCATGTTTTGGTTATCCCTTTGATTCTCTGTTGATGTTTTATTTCGGAAAGTGTAGTTTTCATTAAGTTCGTTGCCTCGTCTAAGCTGAAAGTTTTCCCATGATACAATATTAATCTTTTATGTTTTGTTGAACGTGAAGGAGATTCTTTCTTCCAATAGTATGTGATGGTTGAGTTCATTTCGAATTTGTTTTTCAGGTCGAATGCAGTTCATCTTGTCCAGCGAAGGCATGGCTGTCCCTAGCCGTGTATTCCTTTAGAATATTTCATGAATATACTTCCTGTTTCTCTTTACATCTTGCATGTGTTTTTAGGTTTATGTGTGCCATGGTAAGTTAGAGATAAATGTGTTCTTTAGCCTTAGACATCACTGTGTTTTGCCAATAGTATAGTGTTTATTCCTTCCCAGTTTGGATAGTGAAATATATATACAGCATGTACTTTGCCTGCTCTTTTCTTGTTTCCCATGAATTGTCGGCTGTTATATTAGTATTTATATGCCTCTATTTCAAAGATTCTTTTACGTTAGTTTGAAGGTGATGTGGTTAGTTGCCTGGGGCCGGTTGAAATCTTAAGGTCCTTTCTAAAAGATAAAATTGAACGTTAGCAAGCTGAGGTCCGGAACTTTAAACGTTCAAACTACTTTGTGTTATGACTTGAATCGTTGAATATATTTGTATTTATTCAGCATGACAGAATATATCACATTAGACACATGCTTATTTATCGCGGGCTTTACCGGAAGGAATGGTTTGATGGCAAATTTTTGAGTTGTTATTGCTTAAAGTTAGTTTATTTGTTGACTTTGGTCATCCTTAGTTGGGTTTCATTTGGCCTTCTTTGAAGTTATATGTTTTTTTCTGTTGTGTTTCATTTAAAATACATTTGGTTTACTTTGACGTTTCGTATGCTAATTTATTTCTACTTGGTTGCATGTGAAATTCCTCCCGAGTCCGTTTTGGGACTCTATCCTCCTCTATGCATTCAGAAGAGCCGTAAAGGCTCAAAATTCTTTATTTCGAGTCAAACCATCAAGACGAACATGCCAGATTCGAAATTCCATGAAGATCGAAGATAGTCGAAGGCGTTGGATCAGAAGACTGCTTTATTTTATCTGTTGTATTTTATTTGTAATGGGCATAAGCCCTTGTTGATTTACTTTTTGTATTTCTTTTTCTATGTTTAGACTAGGACACGTAAAAATGGGTAAAAAACCCAAAGGCAGGTGGGTCCAAATTTCGGTCAAGGCGAACAGAACCCGAAATTGGACCCAAAAATCTCTCCCTCTCTCTCTCTCTCTTTATTACTTTTTTATGTGTTCGTTTAAATGTTGTTAGTTAGAGTTAGAAAAACTCCGAACCCCATCGAACGCCTTTTATTTTATTAAACTTAAAACTAAAAGTGAATCTTAAAACGATAGATGTTTCAAATTCAGAAGTTCGCTTAGAGTTTAAATTTAGGAAGTATAATTTCAACAGATTCACATATTTTAAAAAAATAAACATAGTCAAATTGTTAATCGCCGGAAAACCGTATTTAGCGGAGCGTCTTAGGTGCCTTCAACACCTTCCTAAGACGCTAATAAGAATCCCGAACCCTTAATATGTTTTCAAAACAATTTTTCTGTTTAAGTTGTTTGAAAACAAGTCTTTTCTTAATTTTCCTTAAAAAATTAAGTGGCGACTCCTAAAATGTCGAAAATATCTTTTAAAACGAAATAAATTCTTTTCGAATACTTTTTCGATAAAACAGAATGGCGACTCAGCTGGGGAGTTATGGAGGATTCTAACTGTAAGATTAACTTATTTGACTATTTGCGATAACTATTTATTTGCTTAGTTGTTCTAGTTTTCGAAATATTGCATTTCATGGCATATTTCCACCAAACGGCAAGTAGTTTGCATTAGGAAACGGAAGTTACGCGGCTTACCGCGGATTTCTTCAGATATACCCAAGAAATCATTTGGGAGTATCAAACAAATAGTCGGAATGCGGTCATCCGGCGTTGTTTGGTAGCTCCACCCCGACGTTTGTCCGACTCGGGTAACCGTCAATTTGAAAACAACTCTACAAAGCCTAAGATAGAGCGAAACCAAAACCGACTTAAGCATCAGCCTAGGACGGCTAAATACCCAAGGCGTATTAAGTCCATTTTAGTAGAAAAACCGCCAAAATTGTGTCTAAGGTCTTCGACCTCAAGACACACCATATTGTTTGATATTCGAATAAATGTATGTGTGAAAACCAACTTGGGGGTAGGGGAAAATCTAATGGGTTTCTATTTTACAGATATGGATCGCTTCCCTAAGTTCGATATGGTCGTCTCAACGCCACATCAGCTTACGATGTGGTACAACCATTTGGACGGGGATCATAGGCGAACCCTTAACAAGTACGTAGGTGCCTTAACCGAGCAGATTAACATGGATGGTTGGACAGAACTAATCGAGGTGCTTACGGCGTATTGGGACAGTCAGAAGATGGTCTTTTGTTTCGGAACAGCCAAAATTACCCCGACGTTGGAAGAGATAAGGGATTGTATAGACACCGTGGGCACTGGGATAGAAAGGAGAGCCCGAAAACAAGAGGATATTTTCATCCCCAACGAACCTTCCGTAGAGAATATTACGGATTGGTTTGGACTAAGAAAGGACTTCGCTTATTGGTGTCAGGATTCCCACATGATGTTCAGGGATCTCTATATTAGATTCGGACACGCGAGTTTCTACGCCACGTACAATCAGGAGTTTAAGATTTTCTACAGAGAGTGGAACGAGGTCCGTCCCCTAGCGTTTGCCGTGGCACTGTTGGGAACAATGGTCTTCCCACACGGTCCGAGTCTGAGCATCAACACAAGAGTCATAACGCTCATCCACACGTTGTTCAAAGGATACGAAAATCAAGGAACAACAAAATACTACCCCGTAGTTCCAGTCATATTATCTGACATGTATCGGGCCTTGGGTAAGTGCAAAGAAGGACACCGATAGTTCCAAGGGTGTAATACGCTCCTCTAGTGGTGGATTCTCAGCCATTTGGGGAAGGGTGCTGGGACTCGGGAATTGCACACACTCGACAACAACACTCTGAAGGACTTAAACGATTTACTATTATGGGGAAATATGAACAATCGGAGAAAAAGAGGGAGATGGGCCAAAATTTTCTCCGAATTGAGAGAAGAAGACCTCCAAACTGTGCCCAGAGAAGCGTACTATGGCGCTTATGTGTATGACATTGGAGATGACAGAGTGCATGACGCTTCGAAAATGCTCAGAGAATCGAAAAACGTCAAGTGCATGGGTAAAGACACTATCGCCCCTGACCGATTCAATGCTGGATATGACGAAGGTTACAAAGAATGATTGAAGAGGGACATACAAAACATCTCATTTCTGATTCCGCATAGCTTTCGCAGTGTGAAGGACAGAGAAGCCAAAGCAGTGGCCGAATTGCAAGAGATAAGGGAAGAGGCCAAGGAGGTGTATGCTAATTTCGTAAAGAATCAAGACGTGCTTAAGAGGGCGACTCGAGAGGTTGAAAGACTGAGGCAGGAGTATGATGAGTTTGACAACTGGATCCAGCAGAAAATCGAGAGGATGCGATACGAGAGTCTGGAAGACAAAGGACGTCTGGGTGAAGGTTTTCTATTGATGCTGAGGTATATGTTTCAGCAACACAAAATCCAGAAAGAAGACGATGGAGCAGGACTATCCGGAGCAGCATAGTGAGCATCACTTGTAATTACACTGCTTTAGCCCCTGCATGGGCCTGATTTTGTTGAACTTTCGAATGGCCCCTGCGTGGGTTTGTCTTTATATTTGTTTCCCTCTTTCGAACATTTTCATTAATTATTAAATGTTATTTTGGGGGGAATCGTTTATTTGGTTTAAATTCACACGTACATCATTCGAATGCGCTAGGACTACCCTTTGCACAAAAGGGTCCTCATGTATGTTTTAGGACGCAATATATATGTGTGTTTAAATGCTTATGTGTTATGTTGCTTTGAATGAGGATATCGTAAACCCACTCTTAGCCAAAAATTCCAAAGAATATACGGAAGCCACTATTACAAAGGTTCGGCGAAAATCCCCAAGTCTCAAGTTTCTCACTCGAAAGGCCATCTCCCATCCCACAAATCGTAAATACTGCTCTATCGTCTCAGGAAAGGTGAATCGCCGCTATGGACAAAGGCAAGAATGTCCAGACGGAGCTAACTGAAGAGGAGTTGCGAAGAAAAATCGAACGAGTCACTCGAGAAATTCAAAGGGTTAAGGAGGAAGGACTCAAAGTTGACATGACCACGGCAATCTACAAAGCTGCAGCCGTGACATTGGATGAAGATCTGGCGTCGCAGAAAAAAAGAAAGAAAGAGGTTGAGATGGAAACCGAAAGCTTAAGAAAAAGGTTGAACATGCTTCGTTTGAAGGTGCACGAAGGAAAGGCAAGAGAGGCAAAAATAGATGTTGATACTGCCGTACTGTTGGCCAAAAGTGCTTCACTCGATGAGGAATTGACGACCCATAGCAACTTAAAGGGTGGAAAATACCTCGCCCGTGACTAGGGAGCAGATAACAATGGCCCCGACAATGAGTTAATTGAGGAGGACGATGAAGAGGAAATCTTCTACAAGCCTCCATTTCCAATTTTCTGAAAGGAACGGAGAGACACAACAATAAGGGGACAAATTACCGATATATTGTTGTCATCGTCTAGGAATTTCAATGTTGTTTTTTAATTTCCTTTTAATCGCAATGAAAGAATGAACGAAAATATTTCATCCTAAACTCGAACTACGTTGGGCCTGAATTCTCCTTGTGAGATACGTAGGCAGCCTTTCCTGGCCCGGCCCCTATCACTAAAAATTTTTATTCTCCTCCGTGTTACGAAGATATGAAGATAAGATCAACGGGCATCGGAAAGCAGCCGCAAGAAGACCATAGCTCAACGTGATTCAGCCTTCTTGAGACATCGTTAAAATAAGCAAATTCCTGTTTGTTCAAAATGTATTTCGTCCTCATTCGTGGGTTAAAGATATCCTGAAACAAAGCGATTTGTGTGTTTATCTGCTTTCTGTGTGATATTATGCATTTTGTACTCCGAATATGCGCTAACAAATTTGCCTTTGAGTTGTTTCACTTCTCAAGTACTTTTAACTGGTCTGTGTCGATCAAAGCTGGCAGATCATCCCTACTTCACCAGATCGAAAGGTCCTACACATTCCTTCCCCGGACCAAACTCAGACAGAGGAAATACAGCTATGGGAGACAATAATGATGAAGTTAGTCTCCCAGATGTTGTGGTGGCTCAGCCCACCGTGGCAGAACAAAATGAACTAATAGCGCAACTGATGCAACAGATAGCCGAGATGAGAGTCTAGATGCAGCGGAGGCAGGACACGCCTACACCCGGATTTGGACCTAATTTTGGCTATGCGAGGCCTCCGATGTACTTCCCCTCGTCCAACTTGGATCCAACTCAGAACCTGCCGTCAACACCCGTGCATAACCCGTCTGGGATAGATTTGACAACCCAAAACCCTCAGTATGCTTCCGTATCTTATCAAACTCCCTCACTGCTTCCAAACAACCCTCCTCAAATGCCACCACACCCCCAGAATACTCAAACAGCCCCACCACCTCAAAATCTAAATCGAAATCCGACCGCCTTCAACCCCCAAACACTCCATCCCCACTTAACACAAAAAACCCATCCTCAAAACTACCAAACTGCACAACACGTCCCGAGCCCTTCTGTAGCTCCACCCCTCCCAAAAAGAACGACATTCCAAGTTCCCGTTCCGGCCGAGCATGAGGTGCACGGTTCCGAGTTGGATCACTACGAGGAGCAGGAGAGAGAGTGAAAGGCAAGGGAAGAAGCAAAGATCGACATAAAGGAGGAGATTAAAAGGGCAATGAAAGAGTTGCAATGCGTTCCAGACGTCGCCGGATTGAGCTATGCAGAATTGTGTATCCACCCAGACTTGAACCTTTCTGAAGGGTTCAAAATCCCAAAGTTTTATTCCTTCAGAGGGGTAGGCAACCCCATGGCGCATTTGAGAGCGTACTGCGACCAACTCATGGGAGTAGGCAAAGATGAGGTTTTACTGATGAGGTTGTTCAGCCGGAGTCTGTGCGGTGAGGCCCTGGAATGGTTTACGTCACATGAAACCAGGCAGTGGCCCAGTTGGAGCGCGCTAGATAAAGACTTCATTGATAGATTTGCGTACAATGTTGAGATAGTCCCTGATCGATACTCCTTAGAGAAAATGAAGCAGAAATCGACGGAAAGCTATCGAGAATTTGCCTACATTTGGAGAAAAGAGGCAGCAAGGGTGAGGCCTCCGCTGACGGAAAAGGAGATTGTAGAAGTGTTTGTGCGGGTGCAAGAGCCCGAATACTATGACAGAATAATTTTGTTAATCGGAGCCAAATTCGCCGAGATATTCAAAGTTGGCGAGACTATCGAAGACGGTCTGAAGTCGGGGAAGATAGCCCGAGTATCAGCATCGCCTGCATCTTCCGGACTGATAAGGAAGAAGAGAGAGGAGGTTACCGCTGTTTCATACGGGGGAAGAAAAGTCCCCAGAAACTCATCGCGTCCTCAAGACCGCTCCAAGCCTCCACCAAAGTCTCACCAAGCCTATCGTCCACAATCCAATCATTCTAGAAACTACAACACTGCCCCCACTTTTCCAGATGCCCAAATTCTGTAGTATCAAAATCCACCCCCAAATCTCCAAAATTTTCCCTCCATGTACCCAAATTACCCCCAAGCTTATCAAATTCCACCCTCTTATCAGAATATCGCTCCCAGCTGTGCTAATGTACAGTCGAGCTATCGAGCACCTTCCCCCACATATCAAGTCCAAGCTCCAGCATATCAAAGCCCCCTCCCTAATTACCAAGCTCCAGTGCCAAATTACCAGACAAATCCCTAACCTAGAACCCAAGCTCCTCGCCAAAATTCTCGCAATTATCAACAGGTTCCTCCCCCTCAGCAAAGCGGGTATGATCCTTGTCCTCCCAAGTTTGAGAAGAGGCCTTCGAGAAACTTTACCGCGCTGGCTGAAAGCCGGACCAAGCTATTCGAAAGACTATTCGCGGCCGGATACATCCACCCGGTGGGGCCCAAGCCCGTGGATGTCAACTCTAAATTCTACAAACCGGAGCAGAGATGTGCTTATCATTCGAACAGTGTTGGACATGACACAGAAGACTGTATCAATCTTAAGCACAAGATCCAGGATCTGATCGACCAGGAAGCGGTCTCCCTCCAGCTTGCGACGCCGAACGTCAATACAAATCCGTTGCCGAATCATGGGGGTGGAAACATCAACATGATAGAAACAGACGAAGATGAGTGTGAAACCAAGAGGATTACTCCTGTTATGAAGGAAGACTTTGAAAAGGCTGTCGCTTCTTTAAGCGTCAAGGAAAAAGGAAAGTTCGTTATTCTGACACCTATGAAGGATGTTGCCTTGGTGCCCTCAAAAACTCTCGCCAAACCCAAGTTTGTCATAGAAACGGCCGTGGCCCAAGGCATGACTAGATCCGTAAGATGCTCCACTCCTGATGAGCTTGCTCTCGGAGGACAAAAGAAAGACCATGCCAAGAGACAAATAAGTGAAGCAGAAGCCGAGGAGATCTGGAGGAGAATGCAACCTAAAGATTACTCCATTGTCAAACACTTGGAGAAGACTCCGGCTCAGATCTCTGTGTGGGCCCGACTAATGAGCTCCTGGTCCCACAGACAGGCTTTGATGAATGTTCTGGATGACACGTAGGTGCCCTCAGGTACAAGAAGCGATAACGTAGCTGCCATGATTCATAAAGTCATTCGGGGAAAGCGCATCAGCTTCTGCGACGATGAATTGCCTGCCGAAGGGAGATCCCTTAACAAAGCTCTACACGTCACTGTGATATGCCGTGGAAAGGTCGTCAACCGTGTTTTGGTAGACGATGGATCTGGTGTGAACATATGCCCCTTGTAAACATTGAAACAGCTGAGGTTTGACCTCGAAAATTGGAGCAAAACCAGGTTAATGTAAGAGCGTTTGATGGTGTGCAAAGAGACACATTAGGGGCGGTGAACTTGACCCTCCAAATGGGCCCCGCGGAGTTCAACGCGAAGTTCCAAGTGTTGGATATCTACACCAGCAATAAACTTCTTTTGGGAAGGCCGTTCATTCACATGGCTGGAGCCGTCCCCTCCACCCTCCATCAAATGATGAAGCTGGTATGGAAAAATAAGGAGCTAGTTATTCACGGTGAAAGAAGCCACTCAGGCAAGCAGGTGCCGGTATTTGACGTGACGCCGCAAGGTTCGGATTTTTACACGGTGGAGTTGGTAGATGCCACCGATGAGGATTTGGCCCCGCAGACTTCCATGCCGGTCGTGAACAGAATGATCGCCACTGTAATGCTACAGAATTGGTTCGAAACAGGTCTCGGATTGGGAAGAAATTCCCAAGGGATTATCGAAGCTGTTCCAGTCCTTGCTAAAGGATTCAAATATGGTTTGGCGTATACCCCCACAGATGACGATGTGAAGATGAAGAAGAAAAAGGATCAAGAGTTGGCTAAACCGATCCCACATCTTTATCAATCCTTTCCAGTCCGTGAGTATGCTGAGCCTGAAGACTGTGGGGAAGGAATTTGTGACCTGTTCGAGCAGATCAATTCTATTTTCGAGGAAGAGGTCGAGCCAGCTGGTATTCGTGATGCTGAACCAGGGGAGATGCTGCAGAATTGCACATCCACGCCAATCCTGATGTCCCTAACTCTTTGGTAGAAAGGAGTTATTTTATGCTTATTAAAATCAGTGGTTGTCTGGAGGAGGCCCGAGACCCACCATTTCAGCATTTTTCTTAATTGTTCGAATTTTGATTTTTCATCGTGATGTTTAAAAAAGCGACATGGCCCTGCGCCATGACCAAAGTTTGCATTTTATTTTAAATGAAAGCCTCCTTATTTTTAACTTTGCTTATTTAGTTGCTTGTAATACTTTACTTTCCTAAATTTGTCTGTATATGATTTCAGTAACATAAGTTACAGACCTGCCAATGTCATGTCATGTCATGAGCTAAATGAACAAAATGAGAAAGATGACGACAAGGTTGACGACTATGAAGAAGAAAATTGGGAACCAGATTATGTTGCCGAGGAATTTTGACAGTTCGAGAATCAGCATAAAGCGAATATGGAGGAGACGGAAACGGTGAATTTGGGAGATTCAGAATGTGTCAAAGAGGTTAAAATAAGCACCTACCTGAATGGAACTCAGATGGAGAGCTTGATTCATTCGCTTGCCGAATACAGTGATGTGTTTGTTTGGGAAGTCGGTGACATGCAGGGGTTGAGTACTGACGTCGTATCTCATAAGCTACCTATCAACCCAGGGTTCGAGCCGGTGAAACAAGAGACTCGAAAATTCAAGTCTGAACTGAGTTTGAAGATTAAGAAAGAAATCACCAAGCAAATAGAGTCTCGATTGGTGGAAGTAACGCAATATCCAACCTGGTTAGCCAATGTCGTTCCGGTCGCCAAGAAGGATGGGAAAATCAGGATTTGTGTTGATTATAAAGATCTCAACAAGGCTAGTCCGAAGGATAATTTTCCGTTGCCAAATATTCATATTTTGATTGACAACTGTGCCAAACATGAGATGCAGTCATTTGTGGACTGTTACGCAGGTTATCACCAAATTTTGATGGATGAAGAAAACGCAGAAAAAACGGCTTTCATCACACTTTGGGGTGTATATCACTACTGGGTGATGCCGTTCGGCCTCAAAAACGCCGGTGCCACTTACATGAGAGCCATGATGACTATTTTACATGACATGATTCATAAGGAAATTGAAGTGTACGTGGACGACGTCATAATCAAGTCCCGTGAGAGTTCGGATCATTTGACACACCTGAGAAAATTCTTTGAACGTTTGCATTGGTACAACTTGAAGCTAAATCCCGCCAAATGCGCTTTTGGAGTCGCAGCTGGGAAGTTGTTGGAATTTATAGTCAGCAGAAGGGGTATTTAGCTTGACCCTTCATACGCTCAAACTTACTTCTCAAATAAGAAGTAAAGCGGTCGTGTCAAGTAAATAACCCAACTAGTGAGGTTGGGATCGTTCCCACGAGAAAAATAGTCTAGACTTAACTTCAACATGTTATTACTATTGTTTGGTCAATGACTTCCTTGGAAAGTAAAAACAATAAAGGGGGGTTTCTATTTCTAAATGAGTAAAATTAATTAACAAACTTGACAGAGACACTTAACAACTTTGAATGTTAGGTTTTAATCAATTAATCAAAGTAACTAGGGTTTACGTGTTCCCCACAGGTTCATAACTTGATAACTCTAACTATAACAATTCTTTCCTAGTATCTTTCATGCAAAGTGATAAGTTATGTATTTCTAAATCCTTGGTCCGGCATATAGAAAATCTCACTCCGCACCTTGGTCCGGCTACGTGTGTTGCTATCCTAACCCTTATCCTTACCTCATATTAAGCATCGTATTCAATATTTGACTAAGTTATTACCTACTACCAATCAATACTAGCCTATTAGATAGTATACACTAAATCTATGTTAATATTTCTTTTCCTAATATCTACCTCCTTGGTCCGGCAAGTAGCATTAAGGCGAGTTCTAACGTTGGCCATCCGTTAAAAGGACTTCTAAGCGAAAGAATTATTAATATATGCAAGACACTATTCTAGAATTGTTATTTTAGTTAGGGTTTATCTCATTATTTGCCTATGGTTCCCACAACCCTAGTTATGGAGTTTAGTTACTCATAGCCATAAACACAATATTCAAATATAGTAGATAAGATTTCATATACTTACTTAAAGGAGAAAGAGTAAAATCCAAAAGTTTACTTGATTAATCACCAATATTCACTTGCAAGAATCTCAAAGTAATCAATAATCTCACAAAAGTCTAATGATTATCAAGAATCTCACAATACAATGTTTACCAACACGGAGTTTAACAATCTAAGAGTCTCTCTATCTGGTGTCTAACTATCTGGTGTCTAACCTAAAAAATGAGGTTTTTTGAACTATTTATAAAAAAAAACAAAAACCTAATTAAACAAGTATTCTAATTGCTGGAAATCTGCCAAAACGCGGCTGGGTCGACGGACCGTCATGGACTCCGTCGTCCCATACTTGTGCAATTTCTACTGCTGCTCTCTTCATTCCCCTCGACGGCAAGTATGACGGACCATCATAGGCACAACGGTTCGTCGAGGGTCTTCGTTCCAAAACACTTCAACTCTTGGAATCTGGGTAATGGGATTACTTCTCTTAACTTCATGACGAACCTGCAGGACGGTCCGTCATAGGCACGACGGACCGTCACAAGCATCGTAACCCCACACTTGGTCAGCCTTCCCCATCTTCCTTCACAAGCTGCAGTACGCTGCCACCTACGGATCGTCGCAAGCACGACAGACCGTCATGAGCTCCGTAGGTGGTCTCTTCTGCATTTCTTCGCTCAAAATCTCCGCATTCAGCTTTGGATAGATTTCCTGCAAAACAAAGAGAAACTGATATAAGAATTAGCACAAAAAGACTTTTGGACATACTAAACTTAAGGAAAAAGAATTAATTATACCGTGAAACCACGGTATATCAACACCCTCAACTTAAATTCGTTGTTTGTCCTCAAGCGACGCACTATGACTCACTACACAATCTTTGTACAATAGTATCCATGTTTTATCCTTTGCAATCATTTGGCTATAAATCCCGATTAATCTCATCAAATCTATGAATGCAATCACTATTACGCTTGAATTTTGTGGGATCAGAACATGACACAGACTCACCATGCACTAACACCTATCCTCTTCAATTTCTCACCGAGGTGCTAACAATTCCGCTATTGCAACTAGTGTCCTCACTTTAAAACAAAATCCTCCTTTTTCACACAATGATTTCAATTTGAGTATAAGATTACTTTTCAACGCTCGCTCTCAGAACAAAGTCACACTCATTCATACCTATTGCCATAAGTTTGCCCTTATTTTCATTGCCTTAAGTTCGCTATACAACCCTTAAGATCACGATAGGACCTTTTTTAGCTAGTAACATCGGCTTGGGGTCAGGTAAGATATATTTAGGTATACATTAGTGACTTTTTTCCCTCCTTGACATATCGCCTACACCTTCCACTTTCTATCATTTTATCTCGCCCAGTTTCTCATATTCTTTCACCTCTTTTTTCTCTTCTTTCATCATTTGTGTAAGTGACTCTCTTTTTTTCTTGCTTGTATTTCTTGTGTATATTTTTCTTTTTCTTTACTTTTCTTTTCAACTAATTCTTGAGTCACTTTTCTTTTATTCTTTCTCTCTCTTTGTTCTTTCAACCCCACTTTCCAGAGCATTCCTCATAGTAGTCACCCTCAACTCATGGCTTTGCCATGAGTCAAGGTACACAATACCTAAAGTTTGGTCAGGGCCATAACGAAGGTTGTTTATGCATTAGCCACCCTCAACTTATGCTTTTGGCATAAGCTGAGGTGCACATGTCCAAGGAGGGACCAGGGCCAACACATTGTTCCCAGAAAAGATCAGTTGGGGTGAAAAAGAAAGGTCTAATTTTAAGATCTGATTATTTGGATAAAAGAAGGATAAATTTCATTTGGTTTCTTTTATTTAGGCTAGAAATGGGCTATATTGAATAAGGGCCTATGATCCTTTCCTAATTGTCTAATACAGCTTACATTTAGCAGGACTAACCAGGCAAGTTCTAGCTTAGTACCAATAGTGGACTATTCAAATTTCCTCACACTCACTTGACATCTCATCACTATACCAGATTATTAGACACCTAGTTCGAATTTAAGATTTAGGGCAATGCAATTGTGTAACTCTATTTCATGCTTAGAGCCACATAATTATCAGCTACTATGCCTAGTCATGCATCATTTTCCAGTTTATGAGGATATCATTTTAGCCATCATGCTCCAGAATTAAACTATGTACAAAATATATAAACATGCCGGTTCAAAAAAAAAGTAATCAGTCTTTTGGGGAAAAAGAACACAGGCAAGAAAACCCCAAAAGAGGATAGTGAATAGGGCTACTCAGACTTCACCCTAACACTCACTATCCATTTACCCCATCCCCAACAAAAAATCATGCAATTGTCCCCAATGCATAAAAAACTAAATACTAGAGTGGTAGGTGAAGCAAACCTGTGGCGCAAAGCGCCGTCGATCAGCAAGATGGTGGGTCCGGTTCCCCGGAACCCACGTCCTCTGCAATCTTGACACCCTCAGTGGTGTCCTCAGCAACAACCGCACCATCAGTAGTGCCTCCTGCTATCTCCACAGTGCGGGAGATAGACTCCCCAGCCGCTAACTCTGATACTCTCATTTGGTGCGCCTCCTCCTCAGCAAGGGAGGCTCTCCTCGCAGCCTCTATCTCTCGGCGCTCCTTCTTCCGTGCTCGTGCCACGTCCTCTGCTCGACCCCTACGCCTCTTGGCACTCTCTCGAGGGGGAGGTGGTGGAATGTCAGAAGTAGCAAAAAGGGCTGCCAACACTGTGTCCTCAGCAGGCTTGACAGAAGGGGCCACAGAATCCGGCACACTGGCCTCTAAGATTGTGTCGATATCTGCACGAAGACTGTCGACTGCAGCCTGAAGGGTCGACACATCCACCGGAGGGGCTGGTCGGGCTAGCACCCTCAAGTCAAAGGCGTCCAAGCGCTGGTTAACCTCAGGATCTTCCGCTCTGTAAACTGCACCATTTTCCTCTCTAGGCGCTCTTCGGACTCAGTAATGGACTTCTGCATCCACGGCTGGATATGATGCAGAAGAGTGGCCATTTGTGCCTCTAGTTTTTGGACCCTAGCAAGTGGGACCAGTGAAGGTAGAGGGGCTGTGCGAGAGGAGCGCGGGGCAGTGCTACTACCCGGGATAGACTCGACCGGGGTAGTGTCATTGGACGCCACCTGTGTAGCTGTGCGGGCCTGGGCTACCGTATCAGCAAGATCATCAGCAAGTAGGGGCAGCTCCGGACGGGTCCCTCTGCGTGGAGCCAACTCATTGTCCTCGTCTCTGATGAGGCCGGCGTCAACAGTGCCCTGCGGGGTCTTAAGCTGATCTACGTGTCATATGGGCACACCTGCGGACCTGCAGAGGGCAAAGATCATGCACGGGAAAGGGTAGGTAGTAGTGACCTTGAATGCCCTCTCGTGCATGACTACCTGGAGAAGCCATGCAAAGTCCACCTCGAATCCGGCTATCATCGCCGCCATCAACACTGCTCGA
Source organism: Solanum pennellii (assembly GCF_001406875.1). Taxonomy (NCBI): domain Eukaryota; kingdom Viridiplantae; phylum Streptophyta; class Magnoliopsida; order Solanales; family Solanaceae; genus Solanum; species Solanum pennellii. The sequence continues at coordinate 68,508,013 of NC_028637.1, read as the reverse complement.
TCCCAGGTAACGATGTTATCAGCAGCTGTGGGGGAAAGGCAGTGACGGACAAGCACCCACAAGAACTTTGCTGTGAACGTGAGGTTGGCCTTCTTGATGGCCCCCTTCGGCACCCTCTCCATCTACTGACAGATGCAGGGCAATCTACCTCTCGGTGGTCTCTCTCAGTAATAGCTCGCACAAGAACTGGCCATCCTTAACTATCTACCAGCGGTAGTCAAACTCGGCAGTGAGGGGGGTCCGATTAGCATAAAAACTCTCGCCGTATAGAAACCGGCGGATGGCTGGCAGGGAAATGTCAACCTGTACGCCCCGTACTCGGACCTGCTCTAGTGGGGCCTGTTTAGGCGGGGGCAGCCCGTCTATCTATCTGTGATCGGAGAGTCGCTACGTAAGATGCGTAGAACTCTCGGACCAATTCTTCATTGTATCGTCCCAACGGACGTGCTGTCCACTCCAAGCGATGCCTGATGAAGAGATTGTGGATCTCAGGCATCGTGGGGAGACTCCCTTTAATGACCCACCGCTCCAAGGTGAGTGTTCGACTCATCACTCCTTTATCAGTCAGGAACATCGCGTCCGAGTAGACTTGGAATTGCCAGTCGACACACCACCGATTGGCCGACGCTGCAGCTGTGGCGGGTGCGGGAACCTCAGCAGAGCCGGAGGCTTCCTCGGACCATGATACTCCTAAGGTGATAGACGCTCCTTCCTCATTTGTGGCTGACCCAGAGGGTGTGCCGGTCAGTGTGCGCTCCTCATCAGACTAGGAGGCATTGACTACACCGGACGTCACCTTTTTGGGTGTGGCTCTTGGAGAACGCGCAGCACAGGAAGGGGTGGAAGTGCCTGGGGGCACGTACTCAGGGTCAGGCTCATCATCAGAGCCGATGACCATGCGGGCAGACGGGGCGACAGACTTTGATCGCCCGCGTGCGTAGATTCGGTCTTGCTTGAGTGCCATAGTAGATAGTTACTGTAAAGGATCAACATTAGTACGAGTAGTGGCAAACAAGACAAGAAAAACCATACATAACAAAACATTGAAAATAGTAGGTAATTGCTATAGAAACAGTGGCACACGATGGGCTTGGTGACGGCCCGTCGTGACTATGACGGACCGTCATGAGGTCCGTCGTGTATTACTTGGACTGTGTATATATAGAGAACCGTGAAGGAGAGTCTTTGACAAGCATGACGGTCTGTGCAGGAGGGACCGTCACAGGTACGACGGTCCATCGTAAGTGTCCGTCGTAGAACACTTGAAAAAAAAATATGGAGACCCTTAGGGGAGGGGTCTCTGACCGTCTTGACGGTCGTGCAGGACGGACCGTCGTGGGTATGACGGTCTGTCACATGTGTCCGTTGAAGGACAGTTGAAAAAAAATGAGAGACCCTTAGAAACAGGGTCTCTGACAACCAGAACGGTTGTGCAGGATGGACCGTTGTGAAGACAACGGTCCGTCACATGTGTCCGTTGAGTAACACTTGGGAAAAAATGAGAGACCCTTAGAAAAAGGGTCTCTGACAACCGGAACGGTTGTGCAGGACGGACCGTTGTGAAGACGACGGTCCGTCACATGTGTCCGTTGGGACAGGGTGCTAGGGCTTTTGCAACGGACCCTACGACGGTCCGTCGTGGGAACGACGGTCCGTCATCGGGGTCTCGTTCTGAATAACAGTGACAGAACTGAGGGTACCCTATGCATCCCCGATGAACCCACATCAAACTTGTAGTAATTTTGACCTACATTTGTCTAACCCAACTACCTAGGAACCTAGCAGTGCAAAAGCACCTATGTCTAGGGTTGTAAACATGGCAATTTTCGAACATTTTTAACCTAGGTTAGATAGAATCCTATAAAAGAAACAACATATGACGAAGAACTAAGCTAATACTAACTAATAAACAAAATGCAAGATAAATGAGTAGAAATTCGAGACACATACCTTAGAAATGGAGAAAACAACTGGGCAAGTACTCGGTGGCTAGGCAAACACCCACAGCAGTAACTCCGACTAGTAGATTAACACTTTTAGGGCTTTGGAGAATTTTGGGGGAATAATGATTGAGGGGGAGAATATGGAAGTTGTAAAGAGAGGGAAGTGGGAGGAATAATGAATGAATGGGGTGAAATGAAGGGTTGGGGGGGTATAAAATGTCTAATTTTGAAAAAGACTCCAGCCGGGTCGGGTCGGGTACGACTCATTAATCACGCGACGGTTCCCCAACGACGGTCCGTCGCAGTTGTGACGACCCGACGTTGGTTCCATCGTGTGTGCCCTAGTTTGAAAATAACAGGAAGACGTACCTGGTACGACGGAGGCATACGACGGTCCGTCACAAGCTCATTGGTCCGTCGATGTATCCGTCAGTGACTGCTGCACAGTAGTTTTCTACAGAATTTCCTGGTGATGTGCCTGCAAATTTAAAAACACATTAGTAGAAAAATGCTACCATTTCTAAAAAGACTATAAGTATTGGGTTGCCTCCCAACAAGAGCCTGATTTAATGTCGCGGCACGACTGGGGACCCTTGATTACTCAGACTTCATCAAGATGGTATGCCTCTATCACTTCATTCCCCGATGCTTTATGCCCAAAATAGAGTTTTATCTCTATTCTTCTTAAACCGCACTCCCTCCTTGGCCTTTAACTCAACTTCTCCATGAGGGAATACTTGGGTAATCAAGTAAGGGCCAGTCCATTTGGACTTGAGCTTGCCCGGAAGACAAGGCACCCCGGAACAGTCTATAAGCACCAAATCCCCAACCATAAACACTTGTTTTGCATTTTTCTGTTCAGTCTCCTTCTTCATCTTTTCTCTGTGGGATATGGCAGATACCGATTGGAGCTCACCACTCTGCCTCATGGTCCTACAAATGTTGAAGGTCGCTTCTTCATTATTCAAGCAAAATGTCATCTGTCCCTTCTCCATATCAACTAATGCTCTACCTGTAGCAAGGAATGGTCTCCCAAGAATAATAGGCACTTCAAAATCGACCTCACAATCAAGAATAACAAAATCAGCCGGAAAGATGAATGACTCCACTTTTACTAGCACATCATGGAGTATCCCTATTGGCCGTTTCACTGTCCGATCAGCCATCAGTAGCCGCATCACAGTGTGTTTTGGATCCCCCAAACCCAATTTCTTGTAAATCGAGAGGGGCATGAGATTTATGCTTGCCCCCAGATCACATAATGCTTTCGCAAAATGCAATGACCCAACTGTACAAGGAATACTGAACGCACCAGGATCTTCTTTCTTTTGTACGACGGATCTTGTAGCAATAGCACTACAATGCTGCAGTCTATCATCATCCTCGAAAGTGACTGATCTTTTCTTGGTGACTGATCTTTTCTTGCTGACCAAATCTTTCATAAATTTGGCATAACCGGGCATTTGTTCTAGAGCTTCTACCAAAGGGACATTGATAGAAAGCTGCTTCAACATTGTTATGAAACGCCGGTATTTACCATCCTCGGTCTTTTTCACTAATCTCTGAGGGAAGGGTCGTGGTGGACTAGGCATGGGAATTACCTTGATAGGTACTTCTGCATCTTTTCCATTACTTTCCTTTCCTTCACCACTACTCTTTACCACATTATCATTATCCTTTCTCATATTTTCCTCAGTAGATGACATAGGTCTTTCAATGGTTTGCTTACCACCCCGAGTAGTTATTGCCATACAGTGCGCATCATTCTTTGGATTTTGGACAGTTTTGCTAGGAAGAGTGCCCGGTTGTCGTGTTTTCACTGTCGCAGATAACTGGGCCATTTGCAACTCGATCTGCTTAATCGAAATTGCATGTGTATCAACTTTTTGCCCAATACTAACTAAATCACACCTCAGCTCTTTAATGTGTTCATCACTAGTGTCGAACCTCCTCATCATTTTGTGCAACATATCCTCAACTCACACCATACTATCTCCACCATCCCTAGGAGTAACTTCACGATTTTGAGGAGGGACATAGGGCCCATTGCTGTCGTTTCTATTAGCATAGTTACCCCTGTTAAAGTTGTTGTCGCGGTTGTAGTTTCCATCTCGGACATAATGAGCCTCACGGTTGTAGTTACCATAGTTCCGACCTTGGTTCCCTTGACCTTGGCGCCAGTTATCCTGATTTGAGCCTTGGGCGCTTGGTCGGAAACCCCCCGTCTGCTCATTTACTACATAAGTGTCCTCCGCATAATAGCACTCATCATTAGGAGGTGGTGGTTTAGCCAAGTAGTTGACTGCATTTATCTTTTCTTCACCCCCTGTGACATGTTTTAGTACCAACCCAAGCTCAGTTCCAATCTGTGCCATTTCTTCCCGAATCTCATATGTGGCTAGGTTGTGACTGGACTGCACTGCGAAGGTGTTTCTCCGTGTATCAGACTTCCTAGTACTCCAAGCTTTGTTATTTCGGGAGATTTTCTCTAGTTTTTCAGCGATCTCAGCATAAGGACACTACCCATAAGATCCACCTGCTATAGTGTCCAACACCGCTTTATTGTTATCATCCTGTCCCCGATAGAAGTATTCCTTCAGTGACTCATCATCTATACGGTGATTTGGAACACTTCTCAAGAATGAGGTGAATCTATCCCAAGAACTACTAACTGACTCTCCTGGTAGTGCCACAAAGTTGTTCACTCTGTCTTTGTCGTTTAATTTCTTAGAGACCGGATAGTAGCGTGCTAAGAAGACATCCCTTAGTTGGTTCCAAGTGAAGATTGAGTTATATGGGAGCTTAGTGAACCACATAGCAGCCTCTCCCTTAAGTGAGAGAGGAAACACTCTGAGACGTATTACATCTAAATCCTAATCAGGCCTCCCTACATAACTTTTACACACTGCCCTTACCTTATCTATATGGGCATGTGGATCCTCAGAAGGTAGTCCTGAAAACAAACCTCTGGCAGTGAGCATTTGCATCATGCTACTAGTTACCACAAAAGTGTGGCCTGTGGGTAGAGGAGGCAAAACTAGTGGCCATCCGAGTCTGCTATGTTATCATAACCTCTATAGTATGCTTGGGGCCGTGGAATAGGATTTTGTCCCCTCACTTGGTGTTCACCTGGAGCATCGGGTAACATCTGACCACGAACATCAACCGGAGCTGGGATGTTCTTGTTCGGATCATCATCATTTATTCCCATGTTTCGATTTATATTGCGGAGTGTACGCTCTAACTTGTGATCATAGGGAAACAAGGGTTCTCTTCCTCTCCATATATTTGGCATACAAGGAGGATAGTTCTGAAAAGAAATCAAAAACAATAAAACAAAGTAAAATTAAGAAAATATCAACTAAACTGTAGTAATAAGTTCAAGTTAATCTAAAAGCTAGATTCCCCGGCAGCGGCGCCAAAATTTGATACGCTCAAACTTACTTCTCAAATAAGAAGTAAAGCGGTCGTGTCAAGTAAATAACCCAACTAGTGAGGTTGGGATCGTTCCCACGAGGAAAATAGTCTAGACTTAACTTCAACCTGTTATTACTATTGTTTGGTCAATGACTTCCTTGGAAAGTAAAAACAATAAAGGGGAGTTTCTATTTCTAAATGAGTAAAATTAATTAACAAACTTGACAGAGACACTTAACAACTTTTAATGTTGGATTTTAATCAATTAATCAAAGTAACTAGGGTTTACGTGTTCCCCACAGGTTCATAACTTGATAACTCTAGCTATAACAATTCTTTCCTAGTATCTTGCATGCAAAGTGATAAGTTATGTATTTCTAAATCCTGGTCCGGCATCTAGAAAATCTCACTCCGCACCTTGGTCCGGCTACGTGTGTTGCTATCCTAACCCTTATCCTTACGTCATATTAAGCATCGTATTCGATATTTGACTAAGTTATTACCTGGTACCAATCAATACTAGCCTATTAGATAGTATACACTAAGTCTATGTTAATAATTCTTTTCCTATTATCTACCTCCTTGGTCCGGCAAGTAGCATTAAGGCGAGTTCTAACGTTGGTCATCCGTTAAAAGGACTTCTAAGCGAAAGAATTATTAATACATGCAAGACATTATTCTAGAATTGTTATTTTAGTTAGGGTTTATCTCATTATTTGCCTATGGTTCCCACAACCCTAGTTATGGAATTTAGTTACTCATAGCCATAAACACAATATTCAAATATAGTAGATAAGAATTCATGTACTTACTTCAGTGAGAAAGAGTAAAATCCAAAAGTTTGCTTGATTAATCACCAATATTCACTTGCAAGAATCTCAAAGTAATCAATAATCTCACAAAAAGTCTAATGATTATCAAGAATCTCACAATACAATGTTTACCAATACGGAGTTTAACAATCTAAGAGTCTCTCTATATGGTGTCTATCTATCTGGTGTCTAACCTAAAAAACGATGTTTTTCGAACTATTTATAAAAAAAACAAAAACCTAATTAAACAAGGACTCTAATTGCTTGAAATATTCCAAAACACGGCTGGGTTGACAGACCTCGCGACGGACCGTCGTGGTCACGACGGACCGTCATGGACTCCGTCGTCCCATACTTGTGCAATTTGTTCTGCTGCTCTCTTCATTCCCCTCGACAGCAAGTATGACGGACCGTCATAGGCACAACGGTCTGTCGAGGGTATTCGTTCCAAAAACACTTCGACTCTTGGAATCTGGGTACTGGGATTACTTCTATGAACTTCATGACGAACCTGCAGGACGGACCGTCATAGACACGACGGACCGTCACAAGCTTCCTAACCCCACACTTGGTCAGACTTCCCCATTTTCCTTTAGCAGCTGCACTACGCTGCCACCTACGGACCGTCGCAAGCATGACGGACCGTCATGAGCTCCGTAGGGGGTCTCTTCTGCATTTCTTCGCTCAAAATCTCCGCATTCAGCTTTGGACAGATTTTGGACAAAGAGAAACTTATATAAAAATTAGCACAAAAAGAATTTTGGACATACTAAACTTAAGTAAAAAGTATTAATTATACCGTGAACCCACGGTATATCAACCCCTCCAAGATTAAAGCAATTCAAGAGTTACCTCCGCCGAAAACAAGAAAAGAGGTGATGAGTTTCTTAGGAAGGTTAAACTATATCAGTCGGTTTATAGCACAATCAACAGTAGTATGTGAGCCTATTTTCAAGTTGCTGAAGAAAGACGCCCCGACTAAGTGGACTAAGGAGTGCCAAACTACTTTCGACGCTATCAAGAGCTATTTGTCTAACCCACCAGTATTGGTTCCTCCACGAGAACGGAGTCCTTTGTTGCTGTATTTGTCTGTTTCGGATAGTGCCTTTGGATGTGTACTTGGTTAACACAACGAGACAGGAAAGAAGGAAAACGCTATCTACTACATAAGCAATAAATTTACTCCGTACGAGTCTCGTTACACGTTATTGGAGAGAACATGTTGTGCTCTGATGTGGCTTGCAAAGAAACTGAGACATTATTTGTCGTCTTATGCTACATATCTCATTTCCAGAATGGATTCCTTAAAGTACATTTTCCAGAAAGCGATCCCGACTGGAAAGTTAGCTAAATGGCAAATGTTGTTGAGTGAGTTCGATATCGTGTATGTGACTCAGAAGGCAATAAAGGAACAAGCCTTGGCTGATCATCTTGCAGAAAATCCCGTCGACGAAGAATATGAACCACTTAAGACATATTTTCACGATGAAGAAGTGTCATTTGTGGGTGAAGATATTTCTGAAGTGTATCCAGGTTGTAGACTATTCTTTGACGGAGCGGAGAATCACCAAGGTAAAGGTATTGGAACAGTCTTAGTATCAGAATCTGGTCAGCTCTATCCTATGGCCGCTAAACTATGATTCAATTGCACAAACAACATGGCCGAATACGAAGCTTGTATTCTTGGTTTGAAAATGGCCATCGACATGAATGTTTACGAGTTACTGGTTATTGGAGACTCAGACCTTTTGATTCACCTGGTTCAAGGAGATTGGGCTGTGAAGAACCCGAAGATTATACCTTACATACAGTATGTGCAAAATCTGTGTAAAAGGTTTCGGAAGATCGAGTTCAGACATACTCCCAGAGTACAGAATGAGTAAGCTGATGCTCTTGCCACCATCGCTTCTATAATCAAACATCCGGATACTGATTACATCGACCCGCTGGATATAGAGTTGAAGGAACATCCAGTCCATTGTTCACATGTTGAATCAGAACTAGACGGTTTTCCTTTGTATTATGATATAAAGAGGTACTTGGAGTCTGGGAAATATCCAGAAGACGCTACATCTAATCAGAAGAAGTCGATACGTCGTATGGCTCTCAATTTCTTTCTAAATGGAGAAGTCCAATATAGGAGGACTCCAGATTTGGGTCTTTTATGATGCGTGGATGCTGCTGAAGCTGTGAGGCTTGTCGAACAGATACATGCTGGAGTTTGCGGTACGCATATGAATGGGCTTACCTTGGCAAGAAAGGTTCTTCGAGCCGGTTATTTCAGGATGACTATGGAGAGTGACTGTTGCAAATTCGTACAAAAATGCCACAAATGTCAAGTGCACGGCGATTTGATACGGGTGCCACCTCACGAACTTAACGCTATGAGTTCATCGTGGCCATTTGTAGCTTAGGGAATGGATGTCATCGGTCCTATAGAGCCGGCCGCATCCAATGGACATAGATTCATTTTGCTTGCCATTGATTATTTGACCAAGTGGGTTGAAGCAGCCTCTTACAAGTCAGTAACCAAGAAAGTGGTGGCCGATTTTGTCCGCAACAATCTGATATGCAGATTTGGAATTCCAGAATCCATCATTACTGATAACGATGCAAATATCAACAGTCATCTGATGAAAGAGATATGTGAGCAATTTAAGATTATTCATCGAAAGTCAACTGCTTATCGCCCCCAAATGAACGGAGCTGTAGAGGCAACCAACAAGAATATCAAAAATATTTTTGGGAAAATGATTGACAAACAGCGAGGCTGGCATGAAATGTTGCCATATGCTCTACTAGGTTATCGAACGACGGTCAGAACATTGACTGGGGCTACTTCATACTTGCTAGTCTATGGAACGGAGGCAGTCGTGCCTGTTGAAATTGAGATACCGTCATTGAGGATCATCCATGAAGCTGAATTAAGTAACGCCGAAAGGGTTAGCAAACGGATTGATCAACTAGCTTTGATTGATGAGAAGAGAATGATTTTCGTTTACCATGGCAAGTTGTATAGATATAGAATGACCCGCGCCTTTCACAAAAGAGTAAGAGCCAGAGATTTTGAAGTTGGTCAGTTGGTTCTTAAGCGTATTTTTCCTCATCAAGAAGAGTACAAAGGAAAGTTCGCGCCAAATTGGCAGGGTCCTTACATGGTTCGTACAGTATTATCAGGAGGTGCTTTGGTCCGATCAAAGATGGATGGCGCCGTATGGCCCAAACCTATCAACTCAGATGCTGTCAAGAGATACTATGCGTGAAGTTTAATTTTTGTATTTTTCTGTTATTTACATATAATCGTTCTGTTTGCTTCTATTTGTTCAATTTTAATTATTATCCCTCTTGTAACGAACTACGTTTGACCTGAATTCTCGAGAACGAGATACGTAGGCGGCCTATGTCGGCTTCGGTCACCCCATTTACCACCTTTAATTATTTCTTTGTATCTGAAACTACGTTCGACCTGAATTCTCGAGAATGGGATACGTAGGCGGCCTTTGTCGGCCTCGGTCGGTTTCTTTGTAAATTTTGTTTTGTTAACCTTTAAGGGTAACTACGTTTGACCTGATTCCTACCTCAACGGGAAACGTAGGCGCCACAAGGGTTCGGTCATATTTACCATAAGTTCTACTCCTTTTTGCAGTGAAACTGGGACAGAATTTTTGAGAGGGATCTCAAAAGTCCCGCGATCTGTTAAGTTACAATGGAAAGATAAACAAGACGGTAAACTGGGACAGAAATTTTGAAAATGGCCTCAAAATTTCGTTATAATCTTCCCTACAAGTCCGCAGTGACTTTGAAACCCATCAGCGAATGATCAGATTGACCTTCCGGGTTCCAGATTCAAAGGAGCTCATTAAGCCTAATATGACATAACTTGGCAGTGACTTTTTCAATATACTATTTCTTAAAGATTTCTTATTTCTCTTAAAATTTCCCTTCCATGTTTCATTATTTTGGCATAAGATATTTCTTCTTATCTATCAAGAGTCGAGAAATTGGGAAATCAATCGGAGATATCCAGACAAGGAGCAAACAACTGAAGGAATCGACACAGATCAGTATGTTTTAAAACTAACAATTTTTCTGTGGATGCAGGTTTACAGCTTCGCTTTGGAATCGGCCAAATTCTCACGACGAATGAATACGGAGAGCTCCCAAAGAGGAGAAAACTATCTCCAAAATCAGTAATTTTACTGGGAGCAGGAGGCAGTTCATATCATTTGTGTCAGGATGCTTGGGAATGTGGTTTGTTTATTTAAAGCCATTCCCAACAATATGAAATTTACAAAAGATGTCTAGCCAGATTCAAAAGTGAATCAAACAGGAATCTCAACGAAGATCTCACGATTTTCGTAAAGGACGCTATTTGCATTGGGTTATCAAAGCAGGATAATTATTGTCAATCAGGACAATGCATTACCCCAGAAGAGATAGTTATTTTATTATTTATTTATCGACCAAGTCGATATATTATTTGGAGGTCGTCTTGCCGTTATCATCAACAGAGACGATATGAGTGTTCATGCATTGCGGAAATCACGCATAACGCAAAATCATGCATCGCGGGAAATTGTGCATTGCGGAAATCACGCATAACGTAAAATCATGCATCATGGAAATCATGCATCACAGAAATCATGCATTGTGGAAAATCATGCATAGAGGAAAATCTTGCATCGCGGAAATTATGCATTGCGGAAAATCATGCATTGCGGAAATCATGCATGGCGGGAAATCATGCATCGCGAGTTTGGAATTTATGCATCACGAGAAGATTTCATGCCTCGTCAAAATTATATATCACGGGAAGACTTTATACCTCGCTGGAATTTATGCATCACGAGAAGATTTCATGCCTCGTCAAATTTATATATCGCGGGAAGACTTTATACCTCACTGGAACTTATGCATCACGAGAAGATTTCATGCCTCGTCAAATTCACATATCGCGGGAAGCTTTTATACCTCGCTGGAATTTATGCATCACGAGAGGATTTCATGCCTCGTCAAATTTATATATCGCGGGAAGACTTTGTACCTCGCTGAAATTTTATGCGTTACGAGAAGAAACCATGCCTCGTTGAAAATCATGCATCGCAGAAATCATGCATCGCGAGTCAATAGTTATGCGACGAGAAGATTCCATGCCTCATCAAAAGTTATACATCACTAGAAGATTTCGTACCTCGTCAAATTTATACATCGCGAGAAGAGTTCATACCTCGCTGAAAGTTATGCATTGCGAGAAGATTTCATACCTCGCAGGAATTTACGTATTGAGGGAAGATATTCATGCCCCGCAGGAGGACATACACGGATAAAGAAAGGGAAATTGTGTATCCCAAGAGCAACATTTATCCATCGTCCTCAACAGCTTTCTGTTATTTTTGATAAAAGTAAACATCAAGAAAAGAATCGAAGACGACGACAAAAGAAACATCAATATCACATCAGCATTTATCTATTTATTTCGACATCAAGTATAGAGTACATTGAAGATTATATTGCAAAACATAAGGCGTAAGCTTTATTTGCTGGGCGTCAGACCAACCGAGTCGACGTCGATTTAAGGAGAATAATGAAGTGTCGACATGGTAAAAAAGACACCGGCTCCCATCCTAGTTGCATTTTTTTTAGCTGATGAGTTTCGTCTCAGTCTTTGTCGAGAGCATCCAAAAGGATGAATTCTCCAAAATCACAGGTGCGGATGACATCAAAAAGGATGCAGCACAACGTGGAACTTTTTCTTAGTAACGAACTGGGACACAGTCCAAAGAGGAATGTCAAACTCTTAGGACGCGAGAAGAGGAGCGACTTCCACTACAATCGAACCACCCCTCTCGAAGCATGCGGGTTTTTCTTTAGTTCTGTCAGTTTCAGTCTCACATCCAGAAGTTTCGATTTATCTGAAGCAAGTTTCCAATCTGAGTGACAATACGCCAAGAGCTTTGGAAATTATGTTCGTGTAAGTTCTTAATTATGGTTGTGAAGCGCGCCACATTCATGGATAAGAGGTTACAAGCCTCCTTTTCATAATCGTTAATTTGTCACTTGTCCAAAACCAAAGGTTATCTAGCATAACAGATTTCCTTTTCCACCGATCGAGTCGAACTACACACAGCCTGATTCTGAAGGTTTAAGGCTATGTAGGCGGATTCAATGTTCAAACTCGGCTGTATTCCAACATTCGCTCTCGAATTCTGTTCTTGAGCATTTCCATACCTTCATAATTCGGTATCGAGGTGGCTTTTGATTCTTTCAAAATCATGCGGTAAATCAAGCTTATTGAACTACAAGTGGCCTGAAATCTCATATATCCTGAGATATGTAGGAAACTTGTTTCAAAGGTTCGGCCATAATTCCTAAACCCTTTGTCGATTCCTTCCTCTACAAAATGAATGCGGTTGGTCAAAATTGGTTTGGTCAATTTCATTTTCCTCGAATTGCTTGCATCAACCCAAGTAAAATGAGGGACAGTTGTTGACACCCAAATTTTGACCCGCGTCGGCATAAATTAATTATCGAGCTTTGTGAGTTTTCCAAATAATTTAAATTAATTAGTTTTATAAAGTTTGCGAATATAATGCATGAACTTTTGTCACTCCGGATACTTTTATCATAACTTTAGATAATATATATATATATATATATATATATTGTCATAATTATGTATATAATTAGTATATTTTATGATTATTCAAAACCATCTCAAGAAAATATCTTAAATTTTAAGTATTTTATAAAACTAGTTTAACCTAAATTATAATTATACTTTTGAATCACTTTTTACGATTAGATTACTAAGTAAATAAGCTCGTTAATAATTTTATACCAAATTTGTTTTGTTTTAAATCAATTGGCTTATATTAATTTAACTCATTTTCCCTTTTAATTCATTTTGAAAAACCAAATTTGGGCCTCTTCCCTTTGTTCTTATTGGCCCAAGCCTTTATTTCCTAACCCATTCCCCTTTAATTTAATACCCAGCCCAAATGAATTCCTCCACTCCTAACTTCAACCCATTTTTAATTTTCGTTCCTACCAGGCCCACTCCCCTATTTCCAGCCCACCTCTATTTCCTCTCTACCCAGGCCCTTTTTTTTTTTAAGGAAAGGAGACAGCAGCCCAATATCATTTTCCTCAAATCCATCCCACTTTTCATGCCCAAATCCCCTTTTTCCCTCCAGCCCAATCAAATAACCCGACCCAGACTTTCCCCTCCCTCATCTCCCTCAAGCGATCCCCCC
>NC_028637.1:68476140-68494558 GCF_001406875.1 Solanum pennellii | reverse complement strand
CCCCCCCAGCAAAACGAAACCCAGAAAAAAAACAAACGAACCCAGACGGAAATCCCCAAAACAAAACGGGAAATTTCCAGAAACCCCCCTTCCCCTCACGCGATCCCCCACACCCAGACCCGATAAATTCCCTACCCCGCGTCTCCCCCCACGCTCTCTCCCTCCTCTCTCTCTCCTACTCTCTCTAGCGCGTGGAGGAGCGAGGCAGCAACGGACACCTGCTGTCCTGCTGCTCCGTACGCGACTCTGCGCACAAGACGACGGAGAGTTCTTCCTTCCAAGCGGGAGATTGCGCCACACAAGAGCACAAGGACATTAGTTTCGATCCGAGCCGTCCACCGATTTGTTTTCCAGAGATTGGCGTCCTTTGGTACAAAACCCAGCTGGATGTTCTTATCCAAAGGGGAGGATTTTGAATTTCATTTTGAGGGGAATGTCGATTTTCGCCCTAGCTTTTTTAGAATTCCCCCCGCCCTCCTCCGGATTGAGAACCCTTTTCTTTTCCCTTATAAATACCCCAGTTTTCATCCCGTTCCGGGGATTAATTTTTTGGTATTCTGGGAGGGAAATTATTTTGGTCTTTCTGAGTTATTTTGGAAGAACAAAAAGGGAAAACTGGGGAAAACTTTTGGAGGCTTCACCGTTTGTTTCAGAAGATTGAAAGCAGTCTAGTTACAAGAAAGCAGTTACGTAGCCAAGGGAGATAGAAATCTTATACATTCACGTGTGGGATTTTAGGAAGAGACTTCCAAAAGGTCGAAGTTTTCGATTTTGCTCTCACTATTTGTTGTTTCGTCTGAGGTGTGGAAGCTCGTTCGTGTTTTGCTCGTTTGTCTTCAGTATCGCTGCCCGTCAATAGGTAAACACCTCCTTTACGTAGCTTTCTTCTCTTCTTGGCTTCGATATGATGAATTGAGGGTTGGGAACCTTTTCATGTGCCTACTGGTCATGTTGTCGCTGTTGGGTTTGACATTGCTGGATGTGTTTTGCCGAAATTTGCTTGTTTTTTTTCTTTTTTTTTCTTTTATTTGCATATATAGCCCATTTGTTCCTGTTTGCTTAATTTGAGTAAAAACTTTATCCGGGTTATTAATCATCGTATTGGGTTGTACAGATTTATGGCTTTCGTTTGTTGACTTCATGTTTTGGTTATCCCTTTGGTTCTCTCTTGATGTTTTATTTCGGAAAGTGTAGTTTTCATTAAGTTCGTTGCCTCGTCTAAGGTGAAAGTTTTCCCATGATACAATAGATTTCTTGCATTTATTGTTGAACGTGACGGAGATTCTTTCTTCCAATAGTATGTGATGGTTGAGTTCATTTCGAATTTGTTTTTAGGTCGAATGCAGTTCATGTTGTCCAGCGAAGGCATGGCTGTCCCTAGCCGTGTCTTCCTTTAGAATATTTCATGAATATACTTCTTGTTTCTCTTTACATCTTGCATGTGTTTTTGGGTTTATGTGTGCCATGGTAACTTAGAGATAAACGTGTTCTTTAGCCTTAGACATCACTGTGTTTTGTCAATAGTATAGTGTTTATTCCTGCCCCGTTTGGATAGTGAAATATATATACAGCATGTATTTTGCCTGCTCTTTTCTTTTTTCCCATGAATTGTCGGCTGTTATATTAGTATTTATATGCCTCTATTTCAAAGATTCTTTTACGTTAGTTTGAAGCTTATGTGGTTTGTTAACTGGGGGCGGTTGAAATCTTAAGGTCCTTTCTAAAAGAGAAAATTGAACGTTAGCAAGCTGAGGTCCGGAACTTTAAACGTTCAAACTACTTTTGTGTTATGACTTGAATCGTTGAAGATATATGTATTTATTCGGCATGGCAGAATATATCACTTTAGACACATGGTTATTTATCGCGGGCTTTACCGGAAGGAATGGCTTGATGGCACATTTTTGAGTTGTTATTGCTTAAAGTTATTTTATTTGTTGACTTTGGTCATCCTTAGTTGGGTTTCATTTGGCCTTCTTTGAAGTTATATGTTTTTTTTTATTCTGTTTCATTTAAAATACATCTGGTTTACTTTGTCGTTTCTTATGCTAATTTATTTGTACTTGGTTGCATGTGAAATTCCTCCCGAGTCCGTTTTGGGGACTCCATTCTCCTCTACGCATTTGGAAGAGCCGTAAAGGCTCAAAATTCTTTATTTCGAGTCAAACCATCAAGACGGACATGCTAGATTTGAAATTCCATGAAGATCAAAGATAGTCGAAGCCGTTGGATCAGAAGACTGCTTTATTTTATCTTTTGTATTTTATTTGTAATGCGCATAAGCCCTTGTTGGTTTACTTTCTCGTATTTCTTTTTCTATGTTTAGACTAGGACAGGTAAAAATGGGTCAAAAACCCAAAGGCAGGTGGGTCCAAATTTCGATCAAGGCGAACAGAACCCGAAATTGGACCCAAATCACTCACTCTCTCTCTATATATATTTTTTTTGTTTATGTGTTCGTTTAAATGTTGTTAGTTAGGGTTAGAAAAACTCCGAACCCCGTCGAACGCCTTTTAATTTATCAAACTTAAAACTAAAAGGGAATCTTAAAAAGATAGATGTTTCAAATTCAGAAGTTCGCTTAGAGTTTATATTTAGGAAGTATAATTTCAATAGATTCACAAATTTTAAAAAAATAAACATAGTCAAATTTTTAATCGCCGGAAAACCGTATTTAGCGGAGCGTCTTAGGTGCCTTCAACACCTTCCTAAGACGCTAATAAGAATCCCGAACCCTTAAAATGTTTTCAAAACAATTTTTCTATTTAAGTTGTTTGAAAACAAGTTTTTTCTTAATTTTCCTTACAAAATTAAGTGGCGACTCCTAAAATGTCAAAAATATCTTTTAAAACGAAATAAACTCTTTTCGAATACTTTTTTGATAAAACAAACAATACATTTGCTAATGTTTTGTCTCTTTTTATAATATAAAACCCCAATTCCCTGGCAGTGATCATGTTTTTATTGACTTAGTTAGCTTTTGGGTAATATTCTTTACTAATTAATATCTTAACTGAAGTGGTTTAATAAACATTTGTGTATTAATCAATGAATTTTAGTTGCAAATGCAAATATAATTTAGAGTTTGTCTTGCATGAGAAAGAAGTTTTAGAACTAATGTTTTATTACTTATTGTAGTTATTGAGTTTATATGGTTTCAGTTCGAGAGAGTAAATTTCTATCTCGATTCTACCTATACTAGCTCGAAAGAGTGGATAAATTACGGTTTTGGGTGTGTATTATTGATAAGGTTTTGAGGTTCAAGAGATCTTGCTTGAATCATAGTAGATGTTTGGGAGAAAAGGGTTAAATATGACTTAAAAACCGTTCATAAAAAACTCCCAAAGTACCCTAAATGCCCCCACATTAATTGGACCTTTTTAGACAAGTTAAACTTAACTTTAATTTCTAGAATTATCATAGGGAAACAAGTCCGCAACACTGAGATATTTCCACAAGTATTGGAAAATAAATTTTGAGATACTAGAGTCGGCGTTGTGGCCTGCAATGCGGACCAAAATTTGGTCCTTGCTGAACCAAGTATGCGACGTGGACTGGTTCCACCAATGTTCATTTTGCTGCTGCCTTGGGTTGCTTGCTAGCCCAAGGTTAGGTCCTCCTCAAGGACCCTTTGGGTGGTCCTTGGGGGTTCGTGCATGGATCTATCAACCCTAAATACGTTCATCTATATGTTATGTTCATCTCCTATGAATTTAGACTGCAAACAACAAATAAAAGATGCAAAGGCACACTAGAACACACAAGCACGTCTCAAAGTGAACATTCAAATGTCTTGAACGTTTCACTTTAAAACTCTTCCAAACTAAACACAATATAATTAATCATTTTAAGAACTTATAAACTCATGGCACAAATTTTAATCTCTAGTTAAACCTAGTTTGCTTTAGGGTGTGTTAGAGTCAGGGTGACTTCCATCTCCTTTTCTAACATCTGGTTCGTCGAGGCTGAGTACATGAAGGATAAGGCTGACATGAGGAGGGAAAAATTAGTTGATACATACCTGGAGGTCAACATTGATATGTTGCCTACAAAGGCGGTTGAACGCCCCATCAGGCTAGGGGGACCTCCGCTAGTTTTGATTATTTTGCTTTTGAGACCCGTAGAACATTTGTTGCGCCCCTCCTACTAGATCATCTACCTCTTGTATTTATGCCTCCCGACCCTTATTACCTAGGTGATTCTTTAAATTAATGCTCATTTACACCAACCTACTGAAGTGTATGCCTCCCGGGTAGAGGCCACTATGCCTAGGATGATAAACCAGGCTATTGGTTCTATCTTAGCCCAATCAGGGCTGAGATGAAGGAGTATGGTAATTGATATTGAGGGTCACAATTTTGTCTTAGATTCTCTTACTATGAGGATGGAGGAGTGTGAGAAGGGCCAGGGTTCCACAGATGTTGTCATGGCCTTGAAGGCCAACATTGTTGGCATACATAGAGATATGAACAAGATGAAGTCCACTTGTTTATCCATGTTATTCAGCACTATAAGGAACCTCGAGGTCCCCGAGCATATATATTCCTGCTTGTTTTGATGTGTCTCCAACTACTATCGCAGATGAGACTAGAGGTGATGAAGCCTATGCTATGTTGAGAGTGATGAGGAGAAACTTTCTGACAAAGATGAGAGTATATAAGAGAATTTAGCTAATCTGAAGGGTGCAATGTTTATTAAAACTAGTGAGGCATCTCTCCAAGAAGTTTCTATGGTGGGCTTTTATAGAGCAAAATATGTTGTGTTACTGGTAAATGATGTCTAAACGAAGGATAAAGCCACCATTTCTTTTTATCTCTTTTAATTTCTTGTTTTGAAATTGTTGTATTGGCTTTGTCAAAAGAATTATTCTATATATTGTAGCGTATGGTTTGAGCCAAAAGTGTAACAAGACTTCGCTTGGTTTAATAAAGATTTTGATTGTATGAAAAATGTTATAAAATTAGCAGTTTTGTATTATCTATTTATGATATACAAAGGGATTTCATGGGACTCTTTCGGGGTCAAGTACGCCATGTTAAACCAAGGGTGTACCCTTGGGTCATGACAAACTTTGTATCAGAGCACAAGGTTTATAATGGTTCTAGGATTGTTTTAAATATGCCTAGTAGAGTATTGTTCATAAATGTGAAGTGCGCAACATTTATAAATAAGAGGCTATTGGTTGTTCAGGATATATCACTTCTTTATTCTCTAACTCGTTCTATTGTGTTTGGCTATATAAGGGTAAATTCTAGAAAAAATGAGGAAGTTAATGAGCAGCAAGAGGTTCCTCTTCGAATTCCACCGCAAGCTCAAATTGACGCTATAGGGGAGAATATGATTGATGTGGAGTTTAGGTCGGCTATCCAAATTTGGCTCAAGCTATGATGGATCAAGTCAATAGAGAGATGGTATGTCTGGTAAACCCTAATATGACTCCCGCAGCTCTAGATTGAGTGATTTTGGAAAAATAATCCTCTCGAATTTCTTAGTTCCAAAGTAGGACAATTTCTCAAGATTTATGGAGGAGATTTATAAAATACTTGATTCCACGAGGGTCACTTCTGTTGAGAAATTGGAGTTAGCAGCTTAACAATTGAAGATTGTGGGTCAAGTTTAGTATACTCAATGGAAAAGAAATAGGCCAGTAGGAGCGGGTCCCGTAGAGTGAGAAAGATTGAAAGAAGTATTCCTTGATAGGTTCTTTTCCTTTAAGTTAAGGGAGGATAAGGTGGAAGAGTTTATTAACCTTAGGAAAGGTAGCATGAGTGTTATGGAGTATGCCTTGAAATTCACCCAATTTTCAAATATGCTCAATATATAGTGGCGGATCCGAGGGATGACATGAGTAGGTTTTTGATGGGTGTACCCTACTTTGTTGAAGAAGAATCTCAAATGACTATGATTTTTCGTGATATGGATATCTCTTATGTTATGGTTTTCACCTGAAATACTGAAGTGTCTAAATCAAGAAAAAAATAGAGAGGCAAAAAGCGCTTAGACCAGTGATGGGAATTTCTCCTATGCTAAGTATGACGGGCAAGGTATATCAATGTTCATACAAAGGTATTCCAGTCAATATTCTTCCAAAATATCTAGGTTTGGGCAAGATAAAGGTAGTGGATGTCCATTTCCTAATTCTACTGGCACCATTTTTTGGGAGATTTATCATGTTAAGTCCCTAGCCTACACAGAGGGATGTTATGAGTGTGGAAAGAGTGGGCAAAAAATGAGAGATTGTGAGATCCTTAAGGCTAAGAGTCGGGAGGATAAGCAAGTTTCAACTAGAGCTCCGAATGAGAGTGCTAAAAAGAAAAACATGTTCTAGGTCATCCAAGTTAAAAATTATTATGAGTGACCTCCTAATGTGACTACATGTATTTGTTTCATGCTATATTAGATACAGTTATTGTTTGTTATTTTGTGTCATAATATGTTAGACTTTCAAGTTATATTTAGTATGAATGAGGTTAAGAAGAGTTTGTACAGCTTAATCTCAAGGGGAATATGGTTTGCCTAGAGAGCAACGCCATTGTGCTCTTATGTGTTGCCATGATTTTCTTTATATGCACGTTCATGAAAAATTTAGGTCTTGATAAAAATGACTTATATGCATTTTTATACCTCATGTTCTAGCGCATTAAATATACTAACCATTTTAACTTCATGCGATGAATATATGAGTATGCCTTATTTTGAGTTGAAAGATTCCTCTTTAAATGAATGCTTGTTGAGAGTAAATAGCATATAGGCTTCATAAGTGTATGTTGAGCATGTTTTAATTAGGAGACGGTAGTACCTCCTTGAAAATGACTAGATATAGAATTTTATGCATTTTGGGTTGACATGTAGTTCCTACTCTATATTGTTGCATTGATTATGCTTTAGTTTGGAGTTGACGTTTCCTCCTTCGGTAGGAAGACCAACACTTCTAAGAGTGTATAACATCGTAAGGGATCATATGAAACTCATGTGGTCCCATGTATTTTAAGGCTATATCCAAATCAGTACAAAACTATTATTTAACTAAGACATATTTGAAGAAGTGTCTCAAAGTGTTTAAACTTAATAATGAACTAGAACATGCTTGAGAAAGCATCTTGAGTGTTCAAACATAATGAATTTAGAAATGCTTGAGTATGTTTTTCAAAGTGTTCAAAAGTAAAGAGAGGGACTAAGATTTGCTAAAAAAGTGTCTCCTAGGGCTCCAATGTCGTAAAAAGGGGACTAGTCTCTAAATAACGAAATATGAGTATGAGGACATAAAAGTAGTTCTTAGGACGGGTAGAAGAATTTATAGTATTCATGTATTTCACAAGTATGACTTAAGGTTATATAAGAAAGTGTTTTCTTATATGATAAATGGTTAGAAAAGATTGTGCTATTGTTGCCTTCCCTCTTATGATATAATTGACTATACTTGAGAGGTTCTTTGTCTATGAAAAATAATTTAAGGATGAGACGATAAAATGGTAAATATTCTTATGATGGCAAAAGGATATACATAGCATAAATGGTATCATAAGTTCTTATTCATTTATTGCATAAGTGTACTTGGAGTTTAGTTATGAAAGGGTTTTATTATGATATGAATGTCTATGTCTTGACTATGTATATGGACTATGTTGTATGATGACTAATGCTTACATTATTTCTATGATTTGACATTTTGGTTATGATTATGTTAGTCTCTCTTATGCTTATGAATTTGGTTTTATGTTGACTAACCCTTATGTTATGCTCTTATGACGTTATGATAGCTATGATATTTAGTGCTTTTGTACTAACACACTCTTGCCTACATTCTCATAGAATATAGGGTTTGGTGATTGAGTTCCATTCTTGAAGATAGGTTTGTAGAATTGCAAGTTATAAAAGGCTTTTTGAGTCCTCATAGCTTCGAGGATTAAAGCCACCATTTCCTTTTATGTCTTCTATTTTTATGTTTTGAGAGTATTGTATGGTCTTTGTTAAAGAGTTATTCAAAGTATTTTAGTATATGGTTTGAGAAAAAAGTGTTGTACGACTTTCAATTTGTTTTATAAACACTTTCATTGTATGAAAAATGATTAAAATTTCCCAGTTTTCTACATCTTATTTTATGATATGCTAAGGGGTTGTATAAGAGCCATTTGATGTCGAGTATGCCATGTTACATGAAGGGTTTACCTCTTGGTTGTGACATGAGTTTTGTTTGATAATTTTATCAATTCCGTGTGATGAGTTTGTGTTGAACATTGTGCTTGATGATACCTAGAATTTTCCCCGTTGGTCCAATTGATTTGTGATCAATTGAAATTATCATAGCAAAAATTTTTAAGAGTGAACCAAATTGACAATACAGATCTTAGTGGCAACCATTGTGAGATGTGTGATGAACCTTTTGATCCTATCATTTTCTTGGAAGAAATTGAGCAACTTTGTCCTATTTATAAATCACCCATACTCTTTATGAAGTATTTGTTCGTTTGAATAGCCATCTTTGACCATACCTTTTCATTCGGACCCATTACTAGCCTTATTAAGACCTTTTTTATCTTGAGCGAACTAAAACAAATGTTGATTCAAATGTAAGAGCCATCCTGTGGGTGGATTCATGCATTTGATCATGTTTGTGAGTGTTAGAGTTGTCTGCGATTTTGGGACCTTGAATTGTTGAGTAATTTTAAGTTAATATGGAATTTGTGAGGTCATTTGAACAACGTGGTTGAGCTTGATCTTGCACTTCAAGCAAGCATAGTGAGCTTGAGTACACTTGATCACGGTGAGTCATACTTT
Source organism: Solanum pennellii (assembly GCF_001406875.1). Taxonomy (NCBI): domain Eukaryota; kingdom Viridiplantae; phylum Streptophyta; class Magnoliopsida; order Solanales; family Solanaceae; genus Solanum; species Solanum pennellii. Next base: position 68,485,780 of record NC_028637.1, on the reverse strand, counting down.
GAGACTTAGTGTGCACAATTGAGCATTGTTTGTGTGGTTTAAACCTTTTGTGTGCATAAATGTTGAGTCTTAAGAAACACAATTTTTAAACATCCATGTTTAACCGATTAATCTTGAGTTATAATTGATGGCAAGAAAAAGTGTAAGTTGGGGGTGTTGATGGGACCAAGATTTTGACTCATTTAGGACTTTTTTTAAAAAAAGTTTAGGTGTCCTCAAGTGCTTAATTATTGATCTAAGCTAATTTTAAAATATTGATGTGCACCTATGAAGGCTAAGGATCAAGGCAAGGAAACTGCGGGGAAAACAAGGAGAAAACAAGCTAAAGAATTTGAAGAAAGGTGATCTGATGATAAACAAGACCACTAAGAAACCCGCCGAGTTATTCTTTATCTCTCTCAAAGTTCCACCATGCAAACTATGGGGATGAACCACTTTGATGATAGAAATTGGTAGTCAGGGGATCGTCGAAGGACTCTATGAAGACAACCTAGATTACCCAAAGTCACAAATCCTTGAGGACTGATGTCCAATACGAATTGGCGATGGCTGAGAGTGAAGGGCGAATCATCGATCGGGTTTGCGTGAAACGACTTGCTTTGCCAGATGGACTTGAATCCCAAAAGTTGGGAAACTCTAAAATAGATTTTTAAAAGGAGAAGACTAATTATGATTAAAAAGTTTTAGAATTGTAGTTTTCTCTTTGTTAAAGAATATTTTTTGTAAGAATTTGAAACTAAGATTTGAAGATTTGGAGGTGGGTTGTTGATTAACTAGGATTAAAAGCATTGTAGAAACTTGGAATTCTTACCCAGCACATGGATAGTATATTTTATAACGACTTCTCTCTTTTTATAATGTAAAACCCCAATTCTTGGGGTGTGGTCATGTTTTTATTGCCATAGTTAGCTTATGGGTATTGTTCTTTGCTCATTTAATTGCTTAATCAATGGGTATTGAAGTAGGTTAAATCAATAGTTGTGTATTCATCAATGAATTTTAGTTGTAAATGCAAATATAATTTATAGTTTTGGGATTGCTTGAGAAAGACATTTTATATCTAAAGTTTTTATTAAAGATTGTAGTTATTGGGTTGACATTGTTTCAGCTCGACAGAGTGAATTTCTATTTGGATTCTACCTATCTAGCTCGAGAGAGTAGATAAATTAATGTTTTGGATTGGTTTAATTGATAAGTTTGTTGAGGTTCAAGAGAACTCACTTGAATCGTAGTAGATGTTTGAGAGAAAGTTACTTTACCAACACTCTAACCTACCTACTAGAATTTAGCAATTGTTAGTAACTTTCTATCATATGTATAGTGAAATTAGTGTTTAGACAATCACATCTCAAGATTTCCTCTTCATGTTGTTGATTCCCTTGTTTTTGTATTTATTCTAATTTTTCATTGCCAAACCAATCCCTCATCTGAAATTCTTTGTCCCCTCTTACATTTGTTTAATCGAATTCGTAAAATTCTATCCCTATTACTTCCAAGATCATATTAAAAATTTCTTAATTTAATTCATGCACGTAGTGCTTCATGATTCAACTATTTGGACTCATTTAGGGATAGATTTTGATAGGTTTAGTGTCATCAAGTGCATATTTTGTCTCTAAAACTGATAAAATAGCTTGAGTTTTAGGTTTATAGACTTAGAGATAAATCATGGACACAATCAAGGTAAAAGGAACAAATACAAGTAAAAGAACAAAAACAAGAATGTATGAGGATCGCCGAACCCATTCGGTGAGTCGCCAAATGGTCATCAACCTCGCTTTTTATTTCAATGAGAAGAGTCTTGAAGGAAAGGATCAAATAGGCGGTGAAAAAGAACAGTCGGCGTGTTGCCAAAAAGTTCTGTGTGGTAGTACTATGTCGCCAATAATCCTAAACACGAAGATGATATAGGCCAATATAAGACAACGAAGATTATACCAAAGGGCGGATCGCCAAATTGATTGGCGATCCCGACTTACTGCACAAAGTCGTCCTTCGCTCCAAAAATTTTTTAAAACTATAAATTCATGATAATATTTTTAGCTTATTATCAAATTCATAGTTTTGAACAGAAAATTTTAGACTTATATTCTAGTTTGAGAATTTTAGAGCTTTTGATAAACTTTAATCTTGAACCTGGGAGATTTGAGATTCTCATCTTGAAGAAATTTAAAGTGGGTATTTAAAATTCTTCATCCTAGACTTGAATTGAGAAAAATAATCATACTAGGTTGATGTTATATCTATTTGGGATCATTTTCTTCCTTTTGTTTATGTCTAGCTAAAACTGAATTCTTGGGGTGTGATTTTGTCAATATGAGTTAAATGTATTGTTGGGTGTTGCTTATAGTTAGTACATTCACTCTTGAAATGTAATTTCACTTAGTAGTTATGTTTGAACTAAATGTGGTTGTAGTTGCATGTATGAATTCACCTTAGTTTTTTGGTTTGCTCTAGAGAGAGGTTTTCAAACTAAGACTACTATGTTGATAGCCGGTGGTTATTAGGTCTTCATGGTACAACTTGAGAGAGTGAAGTCTAGTACCTTTCACAGAATTTTAGCTCGAGAGAGTAAATGGGCTAAGGGGGAGGCTGTTACTCGGTGTTTGAGAGACCCCTAGTTGATCGAGGTATGTTTATTGACAGAGAATTTATCCTTACTAAAGTCTAGCCTAGTTACACATATCCAACGATGTAAGATCAATATCAACTATTCTTCAGTGTCGTTTATTTGATATTCCGATCACATCCCAAAAATATTGTTTCCCGATTAGTATCTCTCACTTTTTTTTAATTATTTTTAGTTTTAAATTTTGATCACAAAACCCCAAATTGTTAATCGACCATTGTGTCACCCCTCTAATTTACTATTATTTATTTGATAATTTGTAGTAGCTTTGACTTGCATGGGTTAAATTTGCAATTGGCTGAAATATTCTTAGTACCACTCCTCGTGCGAACAATCCTAACCCTTGGTTGGGTTAGATATTGACTAACGATCGTCGACACTTTATACTAGATGAAGTGTCTTTGATAACGTTAATCAAAATGGCGTCATTGCTAAGGAGTGATGTCACTTTTAGAACTTTTATTTGTTAAATTTTGTTCTTGCTTGGTCTTAGTTTTACCTAATTATATTTAGGTTCGTTTTTCTTGATTGTGTTGAAAACTGGAAGTGTGAGCGTTAATGGAAGAAAAATAGGGTAGCAAAATTTGATCGGGAATATCAAAAATGTCAACTAGCCTCAAGATTATGACCCCCATCTCTTGGGAGGTATAGGTGTCATTCGTTTACAACCAGCTAAAGGAAATGCAGTGTTCTGCATTACGAACACCATGTTGCAACTCTTGCTACTAACGGTACTCTTCAGTGGGTTTCTCATGAGGACCCTAATGAATATCTTCGAAACTTCGTGGATGTATGCTGGTAATTCTCCTTCAAGAAAATCTCCAATGATTCAGTCAGACTAAGGTTATTTCCATTTTCTCTGATGGGCGAGGCATGCCACTGGTTGACTGAATTTCCACGTGATTCTATAACCTAATGGGAGGAGTTGGTTACTGCATTTAATGTACGATTTTTTAATCCCTCAAAAATGATGACTCTAAGGGATAGTATCCAAAGCTTAAAGCTTTTGGAGGGTTAGCCAATTCATGAGATTTGGATGAGATTCAAAAAGTTGGTACTATAATGCCCAACTTATGGCTTGCCTCAAAATGTGTTTCTACAATACATTTACTGAATCATGGATTTGGTAAAAGAGGGTGTTGATGACCAACTTCCTCCATAAGGTTTAATTCATTAACCTTATGTGATAGCGGCACATCTATTAAATGGAATGACCAAAATTAACAAGGCATGGTATAGCCATGAAGATCAAATTTATCCCCTCTTATTCAGATTCACTAAGGAGCAGATGGGAAAGACAAAGAAAGGGACAAGAACATGGAAAAGATCATGACACAACTTTACGTTTTCTTTAAAAATTTCATGGGGGATGGTGCTCGAAGTTTACATAATATGGGTGTCGGGTGTGCTAATCCGGAAGAGTCCAAGTTTGAAGCCTTGAATAACGAAAAGCTGAAATTCCTAGCAAACCAATGCAGTGAATATTGTTCAAACTACCCATACGAGGTGGTAACGAAGCTTGGAACAAAGACAAAGGTTGGACGATCAAGACCGTGATTGGAGGGATCGAAATACTAACTTGAAAGACGGGGAGAATGATAGGTATGTACCTCCCTGTGAACGCCAAATTCCACAAGAGTTGGAAGTAGGCCGTTCTGAGGATATTCTCTCTCATATCCTTGGCATAATTGAAGGGGCTAGAAAAATTTAAAGGAAATGAAAGAAGAAATGTCTACCCTTAGAAAGATGGTGACCTCCAATTCAGTCTCGATCAAGCAGTTGGAAACCTAGACGGGTCATATTCATCGCACTTAAATCTCCAAAAATGAGGGGGTTGTCTAGTGACACTATGGAAAACACCAAAAATGAGGTTTGAAGGTTGACTTTTGTCATGCAACGATGTTAACTAAGATGCTATTTAGGAGGTAACCTTATATCCTTTCTATTAATTTAGTTTTCTTGAAAATTAATTATTTGTTGGTTGTGCATCATGAAGCATGAGTAGTGTTAGGAATAAGGAGTTTAGCGAAGCAAAAAGTTTCAGTCCAAAATTGCTGAAGAAGTCACCGACCCCGACCGAGACCATTGTTTGACTTAAGGCAACTTTAAGTTAGAGTCTGCAAAACTCGGCAAACCTAAGAAATTATTGGAGAAAACAAATTGTATGACAATCCTAATCTTTACTACCATTTGGATTCCAAGAAATGACTGGGGATTCTGTAAAAATCGGCGAGGTGAGTGACGACTCGTTGCGTCATTTACAGGTTGGCGATCACTACCAATGTCATCGAATGTCCAAGAACTGGATGATCTTTAATATTAATGGTTTAAATTAGTTTAACCCATTTCAATTCCCTCAATTTTCATTCTTCAAACACACACCTACACCTTTGTTTCAATACCTCTACATCTATATTATATTTTGGTTTTCGAGTTGTGCTCGAATTTGGATTGCATTGCCACCGAGCATCTCCATTACATCTTTATTGAAACAAACGGTTTATTCCCAAACACTGAGTTCTTTTTATCGATTTCGTACTCATTGCAATGAAATTACTTTGTTGTTGTGTGTTGGGCCTTCTAGAAGGATTCGAATATTTTTTTTTTCCTGTTAGGTTATAAATGTTGCATGTAATAAGTTAAATGGTTGATTTGCTGAAAATAGTTCTTTAAAACGAATGAAAAATTTTGAGTTGTGCATGATTTACACACGGTATAAGCTTAATTTGAGTGGTGTATGCGTTCATTTTTTATTCGAGGATTGCGGGATTGAATTTGGGAAGTTGGGTCAAGAATGGGCACATTGATTCATTTGACGAGTTGGGTTGAGCTTGCCAAACCACTCAGGGGTTCGCCTACAGTCCCCATCTCGCCTTTAATTTAATGCAAAATGTGATGGTTTATCCTTTATGCACTGCACTCACTGAAATGCCTAAGTGATTCACGCTTCACCAACTGGTTCAGAGAAGTGATGTTACATTTGAACTTCCTTTCTTTTGTTTGAATACTTTCTATCTTTTTCTTGAATCTTTGAAGAAATGGCTAGACGAAAAGTAACTGGAATATATATGCCACCATAACAAACAAGAGAGAAAAAATTAAGGAAAAATACAAAGGCAACAAATCCTCCCAAAACGAATAATGAGTTAACGAAGCCTATTTCCATCAAGAGAGCAACTCCCCGAGACCCCACATTTCTTGTAGAGACTTGGAATCTTCACAGCTATCCACTCCTTTTTGGTGGCTCATGAGTTGAAAAATCATAGTATGTGAGTTGTCATTGAATTTATTAAAGAGGCTCTGTGGACCGTTATCAAGTTCTAGGCTAACACATGGGACACTGATGCCCAGACATATGAAGCTACTGTGTAGACATGATTCCTCTCTACCTTCCTTTTTGTCTTTCTCTTTTTTGACTTTTGGATTTTTGTTATTTGAATTTGAGGACAAATGTATTTTATTTGTGGTGGGTGAGGCCCACATTGTGTGCGCCTATCATTATTTGATGTTTTTTTATATAAGTAGGTTGTTCTGTTTTTGATATTGTCTTCTACACTATTTTCCGGATGTTTGAGCTTGTGGCTTACTTTGTTTGAAATTGCAAATATTTACCCCCTCTGAAAAAATTTCTTCTTTCGCCACCTCTGGCATGTACTTGTATGTGGTTGTTCATTGGTAAATTTGAGTCTCGGTTTGATCAATAACGATTACTTGAATAATGATTACAATCAAACGACATGAATATGCGGCTACAATGAGGCCACATCAAGTTGCATAGACAATGTGTGAATTATTTGCATCTCATTGTGATAAGTCAATTATCAAATTGAGTGTCTGGAAATGATCATTGTTCACTTGCAAAAATGTCAAGTCTTGTTTGACTTTGGTGTTAATGCCTTGTGTGATGAGCTTAAGTTTGCCTTGTTAGTCCGGTTGACTAAGTCATGTGAACTTATGATATGATCTCATGCACCATTTAAAGAGTGTGAACCAATTTGACATGTACCCCTTTTGTTGATTACCTTGTGAGTGTGCAAACATTTTTTAACACCGCTTGATCCATAGCTTTCTTTGGATAAAGCTAGAGAAAAAATGTCCTCTCTTAATCTTGTACACATGTTCCACTTGATTTGTGGTTGATTGAATAAACAACTTTGGCGAAAAGCCTAAGTTCGCGGTGTGGTGAAAAGAGAAAGTAAGTCAAAGAGGTCAAGAATAGTCTCCCTTTACCTATGGTGTTCAGAGAAATGGAACCCCTCCATACAAAAAAATGAAGAATGAGTAAAAGAGAAAAAAAAGAATGAAAAAAAGAAAGTCATGGGATAAAGTTATGAAAATACAATAAGAAATGGGGTCTTCGAACAAGCCATGGAAAGTGAACAAATGGATGACTTATGACCACTAGAGAAAAAGATTAAAAAGGAATTGTTATGAGCATCATATCTTATGAGGATGAAATTCACTGAACCTAAATGACCATACATGTACACTCAACCTCGTCACAAACCTTGCAAAGGCTTTTTTAATTATAAGTGAGCTGAAGCGAAGGTTGCTTGGAAAATACGGGCATGGGTTAAGTCATGCATTGTGTTCATTTTTGTGAGCGTGAGCATTGAAATTTATTTTGGAACTTTAAATTGTTAGACATTGTGTGTGAATATGAAATCATTCTTTATGTGAGGGAATTTGATCTCTTTGGTTGAGCTTGTATTTGAATTTGAAGCAAGTGTTGTGAGCTTGCAATCTTTGATAGTAGTGTGTCACACCTTGAGTTTTTGAGTGCACATTTGATTATTGCATGAGTAACTTGACTTTTTTTGTGTGCATTCATGATTGATTCTTGTGTAGCACTGTTAAATACATCCTTTTTGAGTTTCCAAAGTTGGTATTTTTTTTAGGGCAAGCAAATGACTAGGTTGGGGTGTTAATGGGTCCACAATAAGGACTCATTTAGTACTATATTTTGATTGGTTTAGTGTCCTCAAATGAATATTTTCTGTCTAAAACTGATAAAATACCTTGAGTTTCAGGTATATAGACTTGGAGACAAAGCACAGACAAAATCGAGCTAAAAGGAACATAGTCACCTGAATAAACGAAGAAGTAATGATTTTAGGATCGCCAAACATGTTCGGTGTGTTTCCAAAAAGTCTCAACCTCTCCTTTTTTTCGATTGAGCTAAGCTCTGAAGGATAGGATCAAATCGATAGTAAATAGGAGCAGCCGCCGTGTCGTAGAGTAGTTCCGTGATGAAAAATTATGCCGCGATGATCCAAAATGAAAAGATGTTGTAGGCTAACGCAAGACGGCGATTAGTATACCAAAGGGAAGGTCGCTGAGTTGATTGGCGATACTGACTAACTGCGCCTAGTGTTCCTTCGCAACAAATTTTTTTGAAACTATAAGTACCAGTAATATTTTTAGCTTAGTTTCGAATTTCATTGTTTTAACTAGAAAATTTGAGACTTAGATTATAATTTAAGTTTTTGAGAGATTTTGGGTAACTTTTTTCTTGAACCTTGGAGATTTGAATATTATCATATTGAAGAAATTCTATGTTGGTGTTGGAAACTCTTCAAACTAGAGTTGATTGCAGCAGAAATTAATCATACCTAGTTGATATTACTTCAATTTGGTATAATGTTCTTCGTTTTCTTTATGTATAGCTAATACCCCAATTCTCGAGGTATGATTTTGGGAATATGAGTTAAATCTATTGTTGTGTGTTGCTTATTAATAGCATATTCATTGTTTAAATCTGATTTCACTGAATAGTTATGTTTGAACTAAATGGGGTTGTTGTTGCAAATAAAATTTTCACTTTAGTGTTTTTTGCTTGCTCGAGATAGAGTTTTTAAAACTAAGAATACTAAGTTGATAGCGGGTGGTTACTGGGTCGCTATGGGTTCATCTTGAAAGAGTTAATCAAATTCCATTGACCATGCTTTCATCTCGAGAGACTCATTGGGCTAAGACGGAGGTTGTGCTTAAAGGATACAACTCAGTGCTAGAGAGAAATCAAGTTTATTCATGATAAGTTGCTCGAGGGAGAATTTGACCCCAGTAAATTCTAGTCAATTAGATATATTCAGCAATGTATTATCAATAAAAACTATCCTTCGGTGTCTTTTATCTCATATTCTGGTCACATCCAAAGAATCTTGTTTCCTCAGTAGTCTATCTTATAGTTTTACTATTTTTAGTTGTTAGTTTTTATCACAAAACCCTCCATTGTTAATTGATCTTTGTGTCACCCTCTTAATTTACTATGCTTTAATTCGATAATTCCTAGTAGCTTTATGTAGCAAGGGCAAAATTTCCATTTGCCTGAAATATTCTCATTACCACTTCATGTGGGAACGATCCCAACCCTTGGTTGGGTTATATACAGACTATGATCTTCGACACTTAATACAGGATGAAGTATCTTCGATGAGTTGATAACCACTCCATGTGGGTTTGACCCCAATTCTTCTTTAGGTTGTCAACTAGATAACGATTGTCTACACCTAAAAAAGGATGATGTGTATGTTGAATGCCTTGAATTGGGAAAGATACTGTGTCGCTGGAAGAAGTCAGATCGGCCCTTCATAGCAGGGAATTACGGCATAAGGCTAACGGCACAAGTACGGACATACAGCCTTCCGGTCTGTTCACCAGTAGCGGAAAGGGAAGGAAAAACGGCGGAAAGAAAAATAAGCCGATGTCGAAGGGTGCAAAGCCAGATGATGTTTGTAATTACTGCAAGGAGAAGGGACATTGGAAATTTGATTGTCCGAAGAAGAAGAAGCAATCGGAAAAACAATCAGTTTCTGCTGCTGTTGCTGAAGAAGACACCAATTCTGAAGAAGACATTGCCCTAGTTGCGGATGAGCACACTCATCATTCAGATGTGTGGGTTCTCGATTCTGGGGCATCCTATCACATCTGTCCTAGGAGAGAGTGGTTCACGACTTATGAGCAGATAGACGGAGGCAGCATCTCGATGGCCAACAGTTCTGTCTGCAAGGT
>NC_028637.1:68428410-68472668 GCF_001406875.1 Solanum pennellii | reverse complement strand
TGAATTGGACCCGTTACAAACAGAAAGGACGGGGGTCTCGCTGCCCGGTCAGCGAGTCGGGGGGTCCAGGGGGGCGACGCGCCCCCTGGCCTGGGGGTCCGGGGGGGCGGAGACGCCCCCGGCCCGACGGTATACAATGTTGTTGTATTGGGCCCTTAATTATCTGTCAATTCTGTATGTTGGGCCCAAGCCTGTTAGGGCATAGCTTAGCACTATATATAGACGCTATGGCAAACCCTATTCTGTAATTCTGTTCTTGCCTCTCCTTAATAAAACTGCTCTCCCTCTTCCCGTGGACGTAGCCAATTTATTGGTGAACCACGTAAATCTGTTGTCTTGTTTTTAGCGTTTATATTTTCTCGTATTATCTCGAATTCCGCATAACAGTGTATTTGAGCGTTAATCAGTTACTACAACTCGAGAGTTAAAGAAGATGAAATTGTTAAGATGCCTTTTCGAAATTTATTTGATCATTATGAGTTTTTTTGTGATGTCCTTTGGTTTAACTAATGCTCTGGCGACATTTATGGATTTGATGAATATGGTGTTTAATAAATATCTTGACATGTTTGTGATTGTTTACATATATGATATATTGATATATTTGATAAGTGAGCTTGTTAATATTAATTATTTGAGGATTATGTCACAAATTCTCAAGGACCAATAAATTTTTGCAAAGCTTAGAAAATGTGGGTTTTGGATAAGGTCTATAGTTTTTGTTTGTCATATTTTTTCAAGTAAGAGTATCGAGGTATATCCTATGGTAAAAGATGTGGTCAAGAGTTGGCCTATACCTCTAACTCCTTCAAATATCGTAATTTTTTTTAGTTAATCTAGTTATTATAGAATAATTATTGAGAGGTTCCCTTCTATTGCCTCTCCGTTAACAACATTGACTCAAAAAGTCTAATTTCGTAGGTTTGAAGTTTGTGACAAGAGCTATCAAAAATTGAATGATAGTTGTACTTCCGCTCTGGTGTTGACTTTACCGAAAGATACTAATGGTTTTATTTTTTATTGTGATTCCTTGAATATCAGGCTAGGATGTATGCTTATGCAAAATAGATGAGTTATTGCCTATGCTTAAAGGAAACTCAAAGTTCCTGAAAAGAATTATCCTACTCAGGACCATGAACTAGTGGCTATTGTTTTTGTCTTAAAATTTTGGAGGCATTAGTATGAAATGAATTATCCTACCAAGGGTTTTTTTATGGTCCACAAGGGTTATGAATCATCTTTTGTGGCGGATAGAAAGCCAATAAATGTCTTTATCCAATTATGGAAAAACTGAAGGAATCAATGTTTAAAAAGTTCATGTATGCATTCTCCCAAGGCGGAGATAGTGTAGTTAGATATCAAGGCTGCTTTAGTGCTCCAATATCAATTACATGAGGGAACAAATCTTATCAGAAACTCATGGTTCACCCGGGAGAAACTAAGATGTACTGTGAGTTGTGGAAGATTTATTGGTTGAATGGAATGAAAATGGCTATTGCGAGATTTGTGTACTAAATGTCAGAAAGTGAAAGTTTAGTATTTGAATCTATGCACAAGGTTTATCCCAAAACATCAGTATTTCTTACTTGGAAGTGGGAATATGTGAATATGGACTTCATTATTGGTTGGACTCACACACGACGATAACATGACTCGATTTGGGTTATAGTAGATCGAATGAAAAAATTTGCTCATTTAATTCCCATCAAGGTTTCTTAAGTGGAGGAAGATTATGCTAAGTTATATTTTAGAGAAATAGCAATGTTTTATGGAGTTCCTTCATCCATTATCTCCTTTCATGGTACTTAATTCATTTCTTAGTTTCGGAGATCATTACAAAAGGGTCTCTGTACTTGTGTTATCCTTTGTACAACATTACATCCAAAAACTGATGGGCAAGCAGAGCATACAATCCAAACATTGGAAGATATCTTGAGTGATTTTTTGATTGATTTCAAGGGTAATTAGGATGATCACTTGTGTTTTATTGAGTTTTCTTATAACTATAGTTACCACACAAGTATTGGTATGGTTTCATTTGACGCATTACATGGTAGGCGGTGTAGATATCCAATAGGTTGTTTTGAAATGGGTGACACAGGTCCCGAGTTTATACATGAGGCCATGTAAAAGGTTTTACTTATTAGTGAGATGTTGAAAATGGGTCAAAGTCGACAAAATTTTTATGCCAGTGTGAGAAAAAAATCTTCACTTTGATGTCTATGATTGGGTTTACTTGATAATTTCACCCATGAAAGGTGTAGTACGGTTTTCTAAGAAAGGAAAGCCTAGTCCCCGGTATATTGGTGCATATCAGAGTTTGATGGGCGTTGGTTAGGTTGCTTATGAACTTGAATTTCCAAGTGAATTGGCATCGGTAAATCCAATTTTTCATGTATCCATGTTGATGAAATTTGGTTGTCATCCGACATACATAGTTCTCTTATAAGTTTGAGAGTTAAGCAAAATATTTCATATGAAAAAGTTTTCGGCTGAGATTTTGGCAAGCAAGTGAAGAAGTTGAAAAATTAAAAAGCTACTTATGTGAATGTATTGTAGAGGAATAAGTTAGTTGAGGGTTCTATGTGAGAGAACAAGGTCGACATGATGTCCAATATCCTCATCTCTTTCCTTCTACCCCTATTATAGATTAAGATAACGAGTTCCTAATGGTTTACTCTGTATTTGGTGTCATGTTCTTTAAAGGTTTCCACGACATCTGTACTATGAATGATGGATGAAAGGCTTAACTTTTGAGAAAATAATTCCACTTAATTAATTTCTACATGTTTGTGTGCATTACAATATGAGTTTCATATAGACTTCATGACATGATTATTGAACATGCTTTTAGGTTGGCGGTCGTAATTCCTCCTCGAATATGAGTAAACCTGTAAGGGCATGCATATTGGGCTATTAGATCTAGTTCCTATCTTTTTTATGCTTTTAATATATTCTAGCTCATACTTTCTTCTTAGGGTCTGTTTGGCCATAAATTCCCAAATAATATTTTGGAATAATTTTAGCGAATAATGTTTGTCCATACAACTTGCCATTATTTGGAAAATATCTCAAATTCCCAAATAATAGTTTTTTTAAGTATTTGGGACAAATCTCATTATTTGGGATATTTTGAAAATTAAAATTTTACCCCAAATTTTTATCTTTTACAAAACACCCTATATAGTTGGTGTTTGTGTTATATTTATTACCTAATTTTTTACGTGAACACCAAAATAGTGATGAAATATTTAGTGAATATTAAATAATGATATGATTGTTGATGAAAATGATGAAAAATTAGCTCAAGGTAACAAAGTCATGTGTTTCATCTACTTTACGATGTATGGAATGATGTTTGTTGCACTCACTCCAAATTACCACATTGCTCTAGTGTCATGGACACTATTTGTTATTGTTGTAATTAACATCCAATTAACTTGGCATACAAAGTTATAGTTATTTTTAATAGTTTTTAAAACTAAAGGGTATAATTCATATATTTCTAAAAAGGTGAAATATATTCCCGAAATCCTATAGCCAAACACATGGTGAAATTTCACCCAAATTTTCACTCAAATAATATTTACCAAGAATATTTGAAAATTTATGAAAAAATTCTAGCTTAAATATGTGAATTTATATAAACTTGCATGAATGATGGGTTTCTAGTTAGAGTCCTTTTCTATTCATGATGACTTGAATCTCATTCGAAGAAGAATGGTCCCAGGGAGAGATAATTTAACACCTCACATTCGAGAAAGGACCAAATAGATGGTTCAGGATTTTCTGGTGCCATCAAACGAAGGCCAACCAAGGACCCTAAACTATGCCACGGAATGTAGGTAAGGTGTGTCAATGCTCACAAAAATTTATCTAAATGATTTCAGAACCACAACTGTACTAGTGCATCCTCATTGTTGGGTCCACGGTTTGAGGTTCAGGGTCTGTAGTTTTGGGCCCAAATCCTAGTAACAATTTGGATGTATGTCATGACTTGGTAGTTATTTCCTAGGGGCAGTTGGGTCTTTTCCAATTTAGTCTATCCTAAAAGTATGCCGTTTTATTCTTCACCAAAACCCCCATATAAGTATGTTAACTATAAATAATCCATATTGAAATTCATTCTCTCAAATTCACCAAAATAAATAAAGTTCCTCCTCCGAAATATTTCGCTCTCTAGAAAAGTTGAAGAAAAAGGGTCCAAGCTAGGGTTGGCAAGTCAAATCTCAAAATTTTCCACTAAATTTAAATAATTTTCATCCATCGATTCCTTCCATTCATTGAGTTACCAAGTTCTCCGATTTTCAATTATGAAATTCCAAAATTGAGTTAGGGTTTTCATCTACGTTATGTGTTCCTAATTCATGATCTAATTGATTGATTTATGATATATGATGCATGAATTTACTTAATCCCATGACTTTATTATGATTGCCAATGAACCATGTAACTCTCAAGTTTTTCAATTATGAGAATATAATTTAGGCCTTGGACCATCTAAGAAGAGTTATATGAAATCAAGCATGAATTTTATGATTATATGAAACTAATATGAACTTCCATGAGGCTATGCCTAACTCATGCCTTCTAGACGTGGGTTATGGAAAATAGATTTTGATCCTAAGATTGGTGAATAATGGAAGTATGCATGTCCTATGAAATATAGGTAAATGTTTTAAGGATGCTTTGAGAGTGAAGTATCAATGATATATCTATTGTTGTGTTGTTTAAAGGATTTCTCATTAACACATGTTAGCATGAATGGTGAAAGGTTTTCTCACATGATAAGGGTTCTTAGGGTTTAAAGTATTTCTCACCGAAAATAAACCAATGGTAAGAAACTATTCTAATGATGAGGCAAGCAGTGTTTACCCATGCTCTCTGTTTGAAAGACAAGTGGCGATTACCCATGTCACATGGCATAGGATTATCTAGATAGACATTAGCTAGTAGATCCACAATAGCTAGAAGTTCATGGCCCCTACATGGAAGGTTGGACAACCCTTTTCGTTGTGGGATAGACACTGGATTTCATGTTGCTAACTCACATGTTCTTATATGTCGGTAAAAGCTACTTTCCACAAAAAAGTAAAGTTATGATGTACCAATGTTACTTCAACAAGTATCGTAAGTATATTTCAAAATGAGATTCACTTGAGTTAATCATGTTTTATGGCTTATGCTTTTTAATCTCTCATGGTTTCATGTTTTAGCCTGACAATTTTAGATTATTCATATTTCTTATTATAGAATGATTTAAATGTTTGTATGAATGGCTACCATACTCCGTACATTGTTTTGTAACACATACTCTTGATACATCCCCCAAATATAGGGTCCGACAATCAAGGTTCTCAATTTCATGGCCAGAGGTTGAATTGAGAGATTCCAAGCTTTGGTGAGTTTTCATGCTTTGAGGACGGATTTCTAATTGTTTTCAATCTTGTTTCTTATGTCCAGTTTTGAACATCATGTATGGGCTAGGTCCAATTTCATTCTATTTTACTAGATGTCTATTAAGACAAAGTGTATGGACTTCTACTTTACTTTTATTAATGACTTTGGAACATGAAAAGTATTTCCTTTATCTGTTTTGTTCTATGTCGTATGTAATGAAAGTTGAGTGGCTTGTATGGTACTTCTCGGTGTTCCATTTTCCATGTTACATCTAGGGTGTACGTCTCGGTCATGACAGTTAGGGAATAGGGTTGAAGTGCGTAGTTTTAGGACTTAAAAGCTTTTTATAGGGCGTAGGGTAGGACATAAAATGACATATTATTATTTGAAAACAGTTAGAAAATGACCCAAAATCCCTTTAAAATAACTGTTGAAGTCCTTCTACAGTATGGACTACTTCCTACAAACCATACTGATCAACCAAAAAAAAGTTCTAAAGCATTAGTTTTTGACCAACATATTACAGACCATGGCTATGGATTGTAGTCCTTTCTATCTGTAGTTACCAACCATAAAAACCAACTGGAACCCTTAAAATTTCATCAAGTCTTGCACCTACCTACGATGCCTATATATGACTCGGAGACCACTTGACGAATAGTATTGCTGAAACACAAAAGAGGTACTAGGACATAATTTTTCAAAGTATAGTTTCTCTTTTTTGTATGGTAGCCTTCTACAACTGAGGAAGCTTCTATAGTCCATAAAGTTCTTTTGTTTTTGCAAAACTCTTAGGGTATTATAGAGAAACAAGGCCTAATCTACTTCATTAGCTGTAGTAACCAGGGTTCTCTAGAAGGGTACTACATCTGAAAAAGGAAAGGTCAAAACTGTTAGTATTTTATTTCTAGTCATCAGGACATGTAAATATCTCAAGACATTGTTACTAGTATATTTAAAGTTTTCTCTTTAGATGCTTATGCTATACTTGATATAAGTGCTAAATTGTCTTTTAATATTCTTATGTACTTGTTAAGTTTGGATTTGCACTTGTAAAGTTTGGATTTGTTGCAAACAACTTTCAGAGCCTTCCCTTGTTTCTACTGTTATTGATGAGTATATATTGTATAAAAGAGTTCATGAAATTGCACCAGTTCAATCAATCATAAATACACCACAATTGACATAGTTGATTTAGATATGGTGAACTTTAATAATATTCTAGGCATTTAATGGTTTTATTATTTTTATGCGTTGATCAAATTTAGAACTTCATTAGTGAAATTTTAGTTGCTAGATAAGTTAGTCTTAGTCTGTAAAGGCCATCTCATTTTATACCTGTACACCAGAATATTAGTTTCTAACTGGTGTATCCATCATGTAGTAAGGGTTAGAGACTCTATATAGGAGACACCGCCATTTGAGTTAGTTCCACTCGTGAATGAGCTCACAAAAGTCTTTCTCATTGATCTTCCAAAAAACTCTCGCGATTGAAAAATTGACTTTAGGATAGATGTATTTCCCGATACTCAATCTATTTGTATATTGCAATATTAATCTCTCTAGATGTGTTTAATGAATTAAAAGAGTAGTTAAGATATATCCTTAATATGGGTTTCATCACACTAATTGTCTCACGTAGGGGTCCTCATGTCCTTTTTATGTGAATGAAAGGTCTTCCCTTTAGTATGTGTATCGATTGTTCCCACATGACCAAAGTTATAATAGATAATAAGTACCCCATTCAAAGAATTGGTGGCTTGTTCGACAAATACCACGATGCCACTTGTTTCTCTAAGATAGACCTTAGGTCTGACTATCATTAGTTTAGAGTTCGCGAAAGAGATATCCCTAAGACAACTTTTTTAGCAACTATACAGTCACTTAAAATTTATTGTAGTGTCCTTTGATTTGACAAAAACTCCGGCAATATTTATGGTTCTCATGAATAGAGTATTTAAGGAGTATTCAGATATGTTTGTCATTGTGTTCATTAGTGACATCCTTATGTGCCTAAAAAGTGAGGAAAATCATTCTAGTCACCTCAAAATAGTTCTTCAGACTATTTAATACCGTGATTTATTTGTGGTATTTTCAAAATGTGCATTTTATGAAGAAAATGGAATTCCTAGATCACATAGTATTCTACAAAGATGTTTAGGTTGACAATAATAAACTAGAGGCAATATGAATTGGACCAGACCCACAACCACACCTCATATTTGGTGTTTCTTGGGCCTGACAAGATATTATAGGATGCCCATAGAAGAATTTTAATCCATTGCATATCTATTGACTAAGAGTACCTAGAAGAATGCTAAATTCCATTGGTCTGAGGTTTGTGAGAAAATCTTCCAAGATATCAAGACTTATTTTACTACTGATTAATGTAATCCCTTCTATGGGTGTTGTTATGCATTAAAATTCATCCACATTGAGCCTTGGTTTTGTTTTGATGTATAATGTATAGGTTATAGCTTATGCGCCTGAGTAGCTTACAACACACAATAAGAATTAACACACTCACAATGTTGAGTTGGCAGTTATAGTATTTTTAAAAAATATGTGACATCATAATCTCTATGGCATGAATGTAGATGAGGTTACTGATCATAAAAAAATTCAGTATGTTTTTAGCTAGTACATATTGAACCTCGGGTAGAAAAGATTTCTAGATTGTTTAAGAATTATGATATGAGTAATCTCTACCACCTATGTAAGGAAAAGGTGGTTGTTTGATGATCTTACATGATTATCCACAAGTATAGCTCACATGCAATAAAAGAAGAAAAACTTGCCTAATAATGTGCATAGTCTTACATTGATGTGTTTGTACTTCAAACTTTGAAGAAGGTGGTGTGCTTTTTCGAGAACATGGCTTAATCATCCTTAGTAATGGATGTTGAAGATATGTAGAAAAATGACCCTATCTTAAGCTAGTTAAAGGAATAAGTTCATAAGCTAAAAGGTTGATAACTTTTAAACTAAAGAGAGATGGTGTACTAAGGTACCAAAGAGGGTTCTATGTATCAAATATTGAAGGTCTCAGCTATAGAATCATGGTAAAAGCATGTGGTTTCAGGTATTTCATTCATACAAGTTTCATAAAAATTACCATGACTTGATAAAAGTTTACTTTTTGAACGGTATGACGGACATTGGAAATTTTGTTGTTAGGTTTTCACTGTATCAGCAACTTACAGTTGTACCTATGTGCCATGGCTCAGAATATATCTCACCCACAGTTGAAGTGGGAGATGATCAACATGGATATCCTTAATTTCTTATTGCAATTTATCCCGAACGTGACTTAATTTGGGTAATTTTAGATGGAATGACCAAGTACACTCTTTTCTTACCAGTTAAGAGTACAGACATAGGTGAGGAATATGTTAGATTGTACATTGGCGAGATAGTCAGGCTTCATAGAGTTCCATTATTATTATTGTTTCACATAGTGGTGCTCAATTCATTTTCAGTTTTGAAGTTATTTCATCAAGGTTTGGGTTTGAAGGTGAATGACATAGTTCATCCGGCTATGGAGGAGGTTAAGACTATTCAGGAAAGCATAGGGACTATGTACACCCCTCAAAATCATATACTTATGTTAGGCATAAACACGTGGAGTTTGAAATAGATTAATGAGTTTACTACAAGGTTTCACTCATGAAGGGTGTCATGAGATTACTAAATAAATGGAATTATAATGCATGATATTAGTGTGTATCATATTTTAAAAAGAATTGACTTATCAGTTAGAGCTACCAGTGGAGTTAGAAAAAATCCATAAAGTGTTCCACATTTCCATGCTTAGAAGTGTGTGGGTGACCCTTCAATCATCATACCTACGAAAAATGTTGGTGGAAACGAAAGCTTTAATATGAAAATTTTCTAATTAGAATTCCTGATCGTTAGGTTTGCAAGTTGAGAGACAAGGAGAGTGTCTTCGTAAATATTTTATAGATAAATCAGTTTATTGAAGAGGCTATATTGGAGGACAAAGAAAAAATGAAATTATATACCCATAGTTTTTCATTCATCATGAAGAAGATACTGTAGGTAATAGTCCTTCCATTGTTTCGTATTCAACACACATATTTTGTGTTTGAATGTTTAGTTCCTATGATATGTTTTTCTTCTGTGTTCTTCTGAGTGGCTATGACTTTATCAGATAGTTTTATTTTGAAAGAGACTGATTGAATTTAATACCATGTCTTTACCATCATTCAAAGATGAATGATCCTTATGTAGGAGATATTATAATATCCTGAAACTTCTAAGAATTGATCCAAATAATTCTCCGTATGATTATAGTTCCAAACTTGATGATTTCTAATTGTATGAATGTGTTAGGATAAATTCCCAATATGGAAAGTTCATTGGATGTGAATTAGGTTCACAAGCAAAATCTAATACTAAAGGAAGCTCAAGGCTTCTCTACTAATTAAGCTTTTTTCCATGATATCGTGGAAATATCAACTTCACATGAGCATATATCTTAGAAAATAAAGTGTTATGTCTTATTACCTTTAAAATTAAAGGTCTTTAAGTCTTCTTTCCATTTTAATCTACCATTCACAAATCTGAGTACAAAGTAAAATGCTATGATCGATTTACCAGAGACAATCCAATTTACAATTTTTTAGTCCAAAGTAGTATAGATCATGGCACGAGTTAGGTTTGAGAGTATGGTCTAAACTGAGACCCATGGAAAAGTAAAGATAGCCCCCCAAATCATCTCCGGATTCCATGATTCATATTACTAGTCCACAATTTATATTATTACCAATACTTTTACCCGTGGAAAAATTAAAAGGTTCCACAAATCAACCCAGGCAACTATGAGTTGAATCACAACTCACTATACCAAAAGCATTAGTTGTACAATGAGTCGTTGGGTTTCCAAGGGTGTTTCGTTTTTTACTTATGTTTTTAAGCCTAAACCAAGAATGTTTAACTTCGATTTGGTAGAATAATCATATTTAACATTTAGTTTGTCTCTTATTCTACACTCAAATCCCAAAACTTATTAGAAACCTCAACAAATGCCAAGAATAAGGTTTCAAGTGCCCAACAAATATCCTCTCAAAAACTCTAGTTCTTTGAGGTATATATGGCTACCATTTTATAAACACAGTTCAAACTCATGCTCTACATTTACAGTATTAGTTTGGAAGATCAAAGTAAGGGGTTATACTTCGAAGATCATGAATCTAAATTCAGTCTTACTCAAACTTCTATTGATTAATTTACTACCAAAACCATTATATTTCACATTCATTGGTGATTTTAGAATAATGGTTTCTGCTTATTCTACCACATGGACCCCTTCTACCAAATTTATCTTAAAACGTTGTTAAAGAATTCACATGAACTATTTCACAAATAAAGTACGTATTAATATTTAAAGGATGTATTTAAAGATATATTTAAATTCTAGTGAATCATATATTATTATAAGCATGAACCTCTTAACCCCAAAGTTGATTTACCATTTTAACCCTACAATATCATTTATATATTAATTTATTAAATATATTAGTTAAACCTATTAACCCTATATTAGTTAAACCTATTAATATTGATTATTATAAATTTAATTTCCTAACAGCCCTAATTTAATTTTTCAGAAACGGTCATCTGCTCCACTTCTCTTCTGACGGTTATGAAGTTTCATCATCTTCTTCCAAAACCTTTTCATCTACTCTCATCATCTGTATAAATGTCTCAAATCACATGTTATTGTCCATTAAATTGTTTCTCTTTTTTGTGCCTGGATGATATACAGGTAAATATTTTTGGATGAGGAACTTAGCTATTCTTTATCTTCAGCTCTGCCTTTTGATATGGAACTTTTTGCCTTCAGGGATTTGTTGACAGAGAAACTACTCTTATTGGAACATTGACAGTCCGTGAATTCCTCTACTACTCAGCATTGTCAGTATACAGGTAAATATTTTTGGTGCTCTGTTTTTGTTGCCTAATAGTTACAGACAATTTTTGATGTTAATGCTTTGATTTTGCTCTGTTTTGCTGCTAATTGCAAATATATGTACACCCTTAGCGTGAGGATAATCTGAAGGTAACTTCTGATGAACATGAAGTATCATGTTCTATGTCAAAATAATTGGGCAGTTCTAGCCCTATTCTGGCCACAGTTCCTTTTCGGGTAGAAGCAATTATTTTTTGGGCATTTACACAACTGAATTGGTAGAATCTCTTCTCTATTGTAGTATTAGCATTTAATATTGGAGGATGATAGTCCTTACCTTTTCCAGCGTTGATCTATCACATTAAGCTGATGCTCAAGTTTCTCAACCGTCCAAATCAAATGCAGCACATCAAGATCTAGACTTGTTGTGCCAGAAAGTGCTCTTGCTGAAAGAGAGACTTTCACTCCCTGTATGGAAAAACTACATCCATCCATATTACTAGCAGTGCTCAAGATTGGTGAATCAAGCTTCCAATGATTTAACAAACAAAAGCACAGCTAAACATGGCAGAACTAAGAAGTAGAGAAGACCTCTGGATAACCAGAGTTTTAGGTCCCAATCATAAAGGAGAAACAATAGCAACCAACAATTATGGAATGGGAATCAATAAAGATTGTTGGACATCCATATACAATTTCTTGATTGCTATAGGTATACAAGTTTGTTAAAATAGTTTAGTGATCTATTACTTCAATGCACTGTACTAAGAGCCGTTTGGATTGACATAAAAAAGTAGCTTTTAAGTCGGAAATAATAAGTCAAACTTCAATGACTTTTAAGTCAAAAAATAAAAAGTAGGGGGAGGCTTCTTTGAGTAGAGAAAAATGTACAGCACTACTAAACCGAGTGGAGGAAGTCCTTGCAGTTATTGCTGATGCAGAAGCCTCAAAGGAGGTTGACATTTCATTATGTGAAGCTGTGCTTGGTCTAATCCAAAATTGACAAGTTACAGATGACTTTATTTACCTTTGACAAACAGATTGTCCACCAAGGACTTTTCCATTTTGAATTCTATACGTTTGCAATATTTCCGTTATAGTAACTTGTTACATTTTTATTGATTTACTTCTATTTGAATCTACGTTTATCATCTCTTCATGTTCTAATAATGTTAGCAGGTTTCTTGCTATTGGAAACACAAGAATAGGTATTATTTCTCCACCCTCAAACTTGCTTCAATTAATGTGATATTTATACTATTGTTAGTTGAAGTTGCTCGGTTTAAAATTTTAAAAAGAAAAATAGTTTATGTTTTGTGAATATTACATTCTTGATCATCTTTATTATTAGACCAAAAGAACACTAATTATATAAAAACAAATAGCATTTACGTCACAAATATATATTGTATTAGTACATCCTAGATACTACAACAATACAATGACAAGTCTAGAAGAGCTCGAGAACCAGTGCCTACCAATTAGCAAGTTGAAGAAATATGCAACAGAATGGGTTATTAAAGTCTTAGTCATTCGTCGGAGTTTAACAAAAGAGTATAAAAATACAAATGGTGAAGGTATTCGTTGGCAACTGATATTAGTCGATGAAGAGGTAACTCTATTTTAATATTTTGTTATATACATTATTTAATATGTTAACTTCTTTTGGAATTCTAATAATAATGCTCCTAACCACAGGGTACAAAAATACAAACCACTCTTTTCAACAAAGATGTTCATGCATGGAACAAGTCTTTTCAACTTAATCAAAGTTACTACATTATAAATGGAAAATTAAATCGACCTAAACCAAACTTCTTATCCGTACATAAGGAGCTCGAACTAGCATTTATGAACAACACCGAGGTCGTTGAGGACAAAAGTCATTTTAAGACTGATCAATTTTCAAATGGATTTATTACATTTGATGAAGCTGAAAAAATCACTAATGGAAGTTTGTTTGGTAAATTTCACAAAATGTTTATTGTTTGTTCCATACATTAAGAAAATAGGGTTTTTAACACATTATTTTGTATAGATGTGGTGTGTATTTTACTCACAGTAAAAGCACTAACTGGAGAAGGACGAAGCATTAGACGCGAAGTAATCGTTACAAACGAAAGGTAACATATACTTTTTATGCATCCTACATATAAATATTTCACGTTAATAAACATTTATCATAAAAAAAATTTGTTACTTGTATAGGTATGATCGAAAAGTCATGACTTTATGGGGAGACTTTGCTGAAATCGAAGGTCAAATGTTACAAAGCCTTGAAAGTGAAAAACCAGTTCTTGCCTTTTGTGATGTAAAATCATCAATTTATCAAGGTATACATCTCCACACTTGATATATTTGAGTCAATTTTCAAAGTACATAAAAGTATCACTGAATTAATTACTCCTGTTGAAATAGGGGATTTTGTCCTTTCCACAACTCCTGTTAGTAGTTTGCTTATAAATCCACAATTTGAAAAAGCGAACAATCTCCAAAAATGGTAAGTAATACATGTTTCATCACACTTATTTAGAGGCTACCCACATGCTACATCATTAATATTTTTTATTCATTTCTTAAAAATTTCAGGAATGACAACATGAAGGCAGAAAAGATTGACGTAAGTCTAATGCCAAGCAGACTGATGCAAACTGCCCGTCAAGTGAAAATTAGTAATATTTTAAATGGTTCACTTGCCATTGTGAAGGTACTTTCCTATACAACACTCATCTTTTACTCCAATTATATATTACAAATGTAATTACGTGATTTACTGAATTTACGTATAGGACATGTACTATAAGTTCAATGCTACGGTTACTGACATTGACAGTAACACCGACCCATGGTATCCTGGTTGCAACAAATGCTACAAGCGAGTTACTGTTATAAATAGTGTTGCAACTTGTACCTACTGTAGAGCTGAAGATGTTGATTATGAGGCGAGGTAAACTACACAAACAACCAAGAACAAATATTGCTTACTCCAGATGCATGAAAAAAAATTATTAACTAATGAGCTTACTATGTCGCTATCAAATAATTAGCACCACACTGATTAAAACATCCAATTTAATTTAGATATCGGTTAAAGATTGATGTCACTGCTGAGGATCAATTTCTAAGCATTACAATGTTTGATGCTGCAAAATACTATTTTGGTTGTAACGTAAAAGAGTATGTTCTCTCTACATCTGAAAAGGTAAATCACTTACTCTATGAAATATTGGCCTGTATAAATAACTTTACCCTATTTCAATTGTAAGGCTAATATATACGTTTTCATATTCCACAGAAAGAACAATCACCATACTATCGCAAGATGGTATTGAGTAAAGGGAAAGAATTCAGTATACTTGTTAAGATTGATCGTAAATTCCCAGATGTTGACACAAACATGAATGTGATAGCTATGGAGATACATGAGGTTTCCAAAAAATTACCACCAGATCAAACCAAGGTTAAAATTCCAATTACAAAACAAAGAAGCAAGAGGACGAAGATACTAAGTGATGATGAAAAAATGAAAGGAATAGTTGCAGGCATACCTCATATTGAAAAAGATATTGCAGCAGTTGAAACTGACATTGAAAATCCACACAAAAAAAATACATGCAAGAGGACTAACAACATTAAGCAAGTCATTGCAGATGATAATCCACAGAAATTGAGGATACATGAGGTAGAAAAACATATTGTACTAGATGAAAGTGACGACGAAGCCCCACTAATTCAACTACAAAGAAAAAGGACCAGGAAGGTTAAAGGAAAAAACATCATGCCCTATCCGATGGAAAAGAAGATCAAAGAGGAAAAAAATAATATATAATTGATTTAAAGTTTCCTTATTTTTATCTACCAATGCTTATTATCTCCCTAATATTTAAAAATAACTTACATTTTTTCACCAAGCAACTTCACCTAACATCGCTTTTATTTTTAGCTTACTTTCCTATATCCATGAATTTTGTTAACTGTTTCACTAAACATTCAATGTATGCAATTTATTACTTCAAAACAGATCAACAACAATCTTCTGCTGCAATGTATATCCTCATACATAAAAAAAGGTTTGCATACATCCTACCTTATAATAGATGTTTTTTCCTATATATGTCAAATATGTGACTACAATTGCCATTAATGATTTTGTTATGTTTTAGATCAATGCTAAATTACATATACTAAATAGGAAGAGATAAGAGAAGTGTCACACCAACAATCCAAATTTTATCACCATCAAATCAACAATGACACACAACCAACATCAAGGTAAATCTAATATGTTAAGTACTTATCACAATTCAAAATTAAATTTAACCCTTCTATTCACTTCACTTCACAGGTGATACAACTATAACCACTCCTTTCATGCCAAATCAAGCAGGTGATAAAGGAAAAAACATTCCTTCTACCAGTAAAACTCATCAGCATGACAACAATATAAAAAAAAGTTCAACCAACACAGGTAAGAACTTACATAATCATGTAAAATCCAACATACATGAGTACTTAGTACAATGCAAACATATTCTCATACACATACAAAAATATTACATCATTTGTGTAAATGTACCAAAAAATGTTCCCTTTATAGAGAAAAGTCAATTGCAAAGCGCATTGCAAAGAGTGGATAAGTATATATTAACAACCCAAACAATATCACATGTCGAAGATGAACATCCACGTTTGAAAAAGCAGCGTAAAATCAATTGGCTATTTAGAGCATTATCTCAAGAGTCTGAAGTTAGAGGTACATCGGAAAACCCTATTCATATCTTACATAACTTGAACGTTCAATAATATCAAATTACATTTCTAACATATCTCTAAAAATATTTCTATATATAGGAATTGTTGCTTATAACTTATCTTTATCATATCTGCACGTGCTGAAAGCCGTCCCAGAATGTATTTATTGTGCTGCAAAAAGATTGGAACATGAACCTCCAGCATTCTGTTGTGCAAGCGGATATATCAAATTGGCAAACACTGAAGCACCAACAGAACTATATGAAATGTTTGTGGCATCTACTCCAGACGCGGTAGAGTTTCGCAAAAATATTCGTGCATATAATAGTATCTTTGCTTTTACATCTTTTGGTGTTAACCTGGATAAGGAACTAGCATCTGCAAAAAAAGGAGTATACACATTCAGGGCACAAGGTCAAATTTATCACGATCTACCATCGTTGCTACCACGTGATAACAATCCATGTTACTTCCAACTATACTTCTTTGATACAGACAACGAATTGACGAACAGGCTATCGAAGGTGAATGAAGGAATTCTTTCAGACCATATTGCAACAAAAATCAAACAGGTAATGGAGAGTAACCCATATGCACAAATATTTTGCCAATTAAAAAACCAAACAAGTTTCCACAATTTTCAACTTCGTATTGCTGCAAATGCCTCTTTGGATCAACGAGTGTACAACAGACCCTCGGTAAGTCAAGTAGCAGCAATTTGGATCGATGGAAACAATCCAAATATACCTTTTGATCGAGAAATAATTGTTCATGAGCACTCAGGGTACAAACATAGAGTAAAACACTATTTTGGTTGTTATGACCCTCTTCAATATCCTTTGTTATTCCCAAGAGGTGAAGGTGGATGGAATCAAGGAATAAGAAAACAGAGCAAAAGACTGCCTCACAGAAGAAGTGCTCACTCACCACCTATACTCAATGATATTCCAACATTCATATCAGCTGATGCAATATTAGCCTTGAGGATCAAGGTAAAATATATTACATTACGGCCTCTTATAGCAAAAATATAGTCATGTTCTTCACAAGTTAGCAATTGATAAAAAACACATATAATATATAAAGGAATACTACCAAAGGCGTACAAAATACAATTATAAGAAAATACATTTTTCTACTATACCAATATGATAACCAACATAAAATAAAAATAGTGTTAATATGATTCCTTTCACTTGTAGAAGTCCGCCGTGAGAAAAAGGGAAATGTTTCTTGCAGAGAGTACTATTGTTATAAGCTACAACTACGAGAAACAGAGAGGTCAGTATTACTACTGACCTCTTGATTATCATATCCTTACACCTTTGGTATCGTTTTCATTATGTGAATCATTTGAGGCTGGACTCATTCATTCTTTGTGAACATTAACTTTAATCGACATAGATCGTGGGAGCACCATGAAATCCAGTGTCTACCCACACCGATAAGAGGTGGAATCACCGGCCAGAGTGACCCAAAACATGCTAGCGTACATGGTAATTGAACCCCGCTAGATCCATATATTGGCAGTATAGGTTCAAACACTTAGAAATATAAGGAGACCCATACCTGGCTTATCGGACAATCTCATCTCATGAGAGTTACATGAACCTCCGCCCTTTCGGAAAGAAGGCATCACCGCTCATAGATAGCCTATCGGTGCTCAAAATAAAGTTTCATTACATTCAACTCATACATCATGAAAGTTGGATTCGAGCATTAGAACATCATAGCTCATTAGATGATTTCTCATCTCATCATGAGTATTAAGTATGCATTAACTTCAATACTTTCATTAGAGTGTTCATAGAGAATGGTCTCTTCATTAACTTTACACTCTCATAGGTGAGTACATTTTGGTAATATTTACCATGGCTCGTTTGAGATTGTTGTCATCTTTCACATTAGCCTCTTATCATGTTGTCACCACATTCATTAACTTTAGCACATTTTCTCTTCATAATTACTCACCCTTTTACATGAATGTTCATTACATCATATGCCAATTACACTTGGCCATTTAGTGTGTTTCACACTCTTATTAGACCCTTCTAGGTTTACATCATTTCATCACATACATCTGAGGTTCACTTACTTTTAAACTTATGCTGGACTTATGATTAAACAAATATAATCCAAGAGGCTTCATTCATAGTTTGCCTAAGTAATTCATGTTTACCCAAGATTATGGGGTACAAGACTTACGCATCTTCTAGATATGCCAAGATATTGATTTTTATCTTTAGAGGCAGCATTCATTAAATATTTGTTTTCGTATGACTTATGTGTCAATACGGAATTAAGCAAGGGAACCCGATATCTAATCCCTTGAACAATACTTAATCTTATTTTAAACTTGAGAATTGCATTTTTCAGAGATGGGAGACCCTAGTTTGATTCCCATTCACCCTATAATATTTCTTTCTTGTTCTCCTCCCCTTTTTCGTTTTAATGCAAGGAGGTTGTGGGTTCAATCGCGCACAAGCTCCTTTTTTTCTTTTTATTTATGTCTTAACTTTCTAACCTATCCAAGAGGTTGTGGGTTCAATCCCCACTCTCCACATTTATTTTCTCCTTTATTTTTCTCCTAACTCTCATCCATTCAAGAGGTTATGGGTTCAATCCCCACTCTCATCCATTCAAGAGGTTGTGGGTTCGAATCCCCACAGCCTCACCTTATTTTAATTTACATTTTCTCCTTACCTTCTTATTTTGCCAAGTGGTGGTGTGTTCGAATCCCACTCCTCTCATTATTTTTATTATTTTAAAAATTCCCATTACTCTCTTGTTTGGCTGAGAGGTTGGGAGTTGGAATTTCACACCTCTAATTTTTTTCAGCTTTCATGTAGTGAGGGGTCTTGGGTTTAATCCCCACTGAGATCACATGTTTTAAATTTATTTTAAACTTCTCAAACCTCAAGTGTTCTGGCCGAAACTCTATCACCAAGTGCTGGAAAATTTGACTAAATGTTCTAGCCTTGATTTAACAACATTCATATATTCGTTTTTTGGTATTTTCACAATTTGCTAAACGCGTTTTTAAGTGTAGATTCATTGTTGTTTAGCTTAGATATTTCCACTTAAGATCAGCCACCTTACACTTCATTTGAATACATCATAAATTACACATCTTATGTACCTTAATTACAACCATTAAACAATCCATTTTAAGGCTTCAAAATGGAGACCAACAACAAACATTTTACACATTGCACCACATCATTTTCGGTTGACATCATTGAACATGCTTGTAATTAACAAACACAAAATCACAAAGAACATCATATTTTACACTTATCTACCAGCAACCATACCAACAACCTGATATCTAACCTAATTTAGATTGAAATCGAAAGGAGACTAGGGACAAGGAATTCGACAATAAAGGGGACAACCCTAGTTTCATACGTTGAATTTTGTAGAAATAAATTTCTCTTGGAGGAAGTATTCCAAGAGAGAAAACCCATACCTGCTCTTGGTGTTGTTCAACACTTCAAAGCTGCTTCCCAGAATCGCCACCAACCCAACGTCCAACACATAAACTCCAACCTTACCCGTCGAGAATGTAACGTTTAGCTTTACTTTGATGGATTGTTTTTGTAGTTTCTATTTTATAAGTTCTTCAAGTGTGAAGAAATTTTTTTGTTATTTCTGATTTTTCATTGCTGCTTTGTTAAAAGAGAAAAAAGTGAAAATTGACAGAGAGGCAGACGTGAAAGGTAGATAGATAAGAATGAAAAAGAGAAGTGTGAGGTAGTGTCCTTATAGAACTATGACTTGTTGGCAAGACTTAGTCAAATTAATTACTAATTAATAATTAATAAATAATAATCTGATTTTCATATTTTCTTAAATCATCCATTAATTATCAATTTATTAAATTAATCTATCAAATTAATTAAAACAAATTAAATCATTGCTTCCACTTAGGCTCGAACCCGGGTGGAGCAAGATTTTGCTTATTGGGCAATTTCGGCCCTCTCTACCAAAAATGCACCTCCACCATATTAATTAAATAATTAATTACATATTTAGGGTAATTATAATTCTACCCTTAGCTTAGAAAAGACCATTTTACCCCTAGACCCTCCAAACTTAAGATCCCTTTTTTAAGTCTGGTAAAGACTCATTTGGGCAAATCTTCATATTCGGGTTAGTTTGATTAGTTGTTGCAAGGGTTCAAAGGCCTGGTTCTACGCGCATCAATCCGTGTGAACCCTGTCTAATCGTAGGCATTCTAGACACATTAAATATTACTTACCTTGTACATTTTTAGCGTTGTTACAGATGAAAAGTAGTATTGGCTCAATTTTATTATTCTTGATCCAGTTTTTCACACAATAAAAAATGTTATTTGTACTGTAAATTAAGTGTGATGTTTCAGTCCGTTTTGTTTGTCATCAATTTTGTGAGAGATTAATATAGTAATCAGATAGTATCAATAAGTTCAGTGTAAACCGAATGCTTCAATAAGTTCACTGAACAAATTGAAGATATCTAGATAGGATTTTACTATCACATTACCAACTGCTAGTCCTTTAAGCATAATATTTAATCTAGAGAACATGACCTTTTGTTTGTTGAATATGCTACCATGATATCTGACTTTTTGGTTTAAATGTGCTACTTTTGAAATCTGAGTAGTCTAGTCAAGACATATTTAAGTTGTAGCTGTCTATTTAAGCTGTTAAATTACTTTAAATTTTCCTTGTTTGTTTAAAAAAAATTGACTTCTACTAGCTTTCCCGTTATTCTAAAAATAATGTTTATTTTTCTATTTTACTACCTGCTTAATTGTCCAGATCTTTCTAATTTTACTCAGAGGCTTTATGTTTTGTTTAAGATTACCTATTTTGTTTGTTTGATGATCTGAAAAGTATTTCTCTGTTGAGTATATCTCTCTGTTAATTTTTATATGACATCCATTAGTTTTTCACCTATTTTAACTATGAACTCATATCTATCTTTCTTGACCTAAAGTTATGTGCATAATTAGGAGGCTTCATATGTATAAGATGTTCTGAATGAATCCAAGGTCAGAGTATTCTTCTACTTATTGTGTCGATGAAACTTTCTGCCTTTGAATCAAGAAAAAATTGTATAAAGGAATTTTTGGATGTTGAGATAAACTCATGAGATGTGTAGATAACAATATATTAGTTTTTTAATTTTATATAATAAGTTAACAATTGATATATCTGTAAATAAGTAATATAATATTCTTTCTTCTAGTACTGAAGTATAATGTTAGATACTTATATTACTTTTGATTTATGAAATCCCTCCTAATAACCTCTTCAAATTTATATAGGCTAGAACCTTCTCAAATATAGCGTGATCTCTTTTTTATAAACTAGTGAAAGAGCTTGAGAACCAACACCAAGTGAGTTATATCTGCATGTTCATATACATGGACATGATGGAAAATCGTTTGTTGGTGAGCATTCTCGAAATGTCCATTTAAGTCTAAAACTTGGAGGTGTTTTGGTTCTTTCCTACTGATGTTTTTGGTGAAATTTTAGTCATGTTTTAAAGTGTATCTATGGTTGTTGTTTGGGGTAAGTCTAATGATGTTTTGAGAGTTTTCAATGCAATTTAATTGTTGCTTTGATGCGATTCTAGTGTCGTTTTTGTGTGACTTGAGTGCAGTTGTTTTTGGTGCATTTATAGTTTTGTTATTGAGGAAAACTACTGCTAATATTTTTGTGTAATTAGATTGTGATTTTAAGGCTTTTCTGGTGAAATTTTAGTGTGATTCTAGTGTTGTTTAAAAATGTTAAGTTTTTGCGGAATCTAAGTATGTTGAGCATTCTTATAAATCTGTTGAAAGGAATTCTAATCCCTTAGAATTGATTTACACTGACATTTATGATATGAAGTTAACACCATCTCATGGTGAGAAAACGTATTTGTTACTTTTATCGAGAATTGCATTAGAAATGACTATGTCTATTTGCTAAATGGTAAGGATGAAGCAATAGAAATGTCTAGACAATGTAATATCGAAGTTGAACATCAGTGTGAAAAAAATATATAATAAGTGATTAGAATGGAGAGTATAAATCTCATTGTGCAGAAATATGTTTGAAAAGTGAATTATAAAACTACTGCCATATTCACCTAAATCTAATGACAAACCGAACGTTGAAAGAAATGATGGATGCACTATTTATAAATTTGGATTTACACAAAACTTGTGTGGAGGAACTATCCTTACTGCAAAAGGGATTAACAAAAAGTTTTGTCCTTTTAGAAAGAAAGCGATTTTGTTTGATCAGAATACAATCTTTTCCATATGAGAAATGGAAAGAAAGGAAATCCAACTTGAAATATTTCAAAGTGTGGGGGTATGTAGTCAAAGTCCAAGATCCTATTCCTAAAAGAATTAAAATAGGACCTATGACTGTGGACTGTAAAATTAGACTTGAGTAGTCTAGAGAAGGATCTAAAAGGCCTAGGAAATGAAAAGGATAATGTACTTAATAAAGAGATTCAGAGGCTTAGTAAAATGTTAAAGGACATTTACTTCCTTCGAATATGATTTTGTAACATTTTATGTGTCTTCTGTAGACTCATCCTTTGGAAAGGTGGTGTCAATAAACAATATTGAAAGTTAATTGATCTTCTTCAAGAAAATAAACCTTTGGGTTCAAAATGAATCTTTGGAAGGAAAAATAACAGTTGATGGAACTGTTGAAAAATATAAAGCAAGACTTTGTGTCAAAGGCTTCAGAAAAAAATAAGATTTTGATCTTGTCGATATATTTACTCGTTAGTAATTAGAATTACATCCATTCAGATGCAAAAATTATTATTGTGGTGTATAACCTCCAAATTCAACAAATGAATGTGAAAAGAACTTTCTTAAATGTAGAATTGGAGGAAGAAATTTACATGGAACAACCCGAGGGTTTTCTGGTACCTAGTAAATAAAAGAAAGTATGTGAACTTGTTTAGTCACATTATGGAAGCACCAAAACAATGACATAATTCAATCAAACCATGTCGGCAAATGGATTGAAGAATGATGGAAGTGATAAATGTGTTCACCTTAAAATCATAAGGTCATTGTTTGTTTGTATATTGGTGATATGTTGATCATCAATAGACACTAATGACATAAATGCTACTAAACGTATGCTATAAAGCAAGTGGAATGAAAATTATTGGAGTTGCTAATGCGATCTTAGATATAAGAATTCGTAGAACTCCATTATGTTTTGGGAAGCATGATGTATATCATATAGTGTGTGCGATCAGATATAGCATTTGCTATTTTAAACTGAGTCTGTTCACAAGTGATCCCAAGTAAATTCATTAGATGACAATAAATAGAGTTTTGGAGTATATAAAATAATACTTAAAACTATGTCTTGCATTATAACAATATCCAACAATATTGAAAGATATAGTGATGCAAATTGAATCATCGGAAGAATGAAGTAAAATTAACGAGTGGATATGTATTTACTATTGGTAGAGGAGCAGTGTCTTAGAAATATGTCAAAAGAGACATGTATCGCTAGCTCTACAATGATCTTTGAGCTAGGTGCTCTAGATAAGGTCGGTGAATAAGTTAAAAGACTCCAGAATTTCTTAATAGATATTCTATTATGGCCCAAACCATTGGCATTAGTATGCATACACTTTCACAGTCAAGATGCAATAGGTAGGGCATGGAGCATGACGTATAACGGAAAGTCTCGTCATATACGGCATAGACATGATACTGTTAGAAAACTACTCTCTAGTGGAATTATCAGAATTGACTATGTAAAGTCAATGGATAATGTGTCGGATCCACTTACAAAAAGGCCTAACTAGAGAGAAAGTTAAAAGATCATCTATGGGAATGAATTTACGGCTTAGGACAAGTCATCATGGAGGTAACTCTATCTCGCAGACTGGAGATCCCAAGAGCTAGATTCAAGGAGAAAAACAAAGTTGTGAATGACGGTTCGGCATTGTCAATAAACTCAATCCATTCTCATGATAAAGACAATGCTCAAGGACAAGGAAACAACATTAAGGCTTGTTAATGAGTTAATAAAGCTTAATGGCTTTAATGATTTGCTAAGTTTGGCAGAGTTGACCAAATAGTGTATCTACGTGATAACACGGTTAGAAATCACCTATGTGAGTGTGAAGTGTAAGCCGCTTGAAACAAAATGATTTTTAAAAGCCCATCTCTCTATACACTCATGAAACCAGGAGGTGTTCATGGCTAAAACGAACACAACCGTAAGAACCATAAATGGTAAAGGGTTAATTGTGTGACATATGGTTGTCTAGATATACACCAAAGTTCCACGGTTCAAAGATATCACATCTACCGATTGATCGAGTATATCCGACATATGTTCACTACGGAAAGTCCAAGGGGAAAGCTACTTATCCAGATGCAATTAATTCTTGCTTGTAAAGTACACATATTTGTCCGTTTCTTTGTCTTCGAGTCATTCCCCATTCATGCGGGCGATTGTTGGATTTTAAAAAGGTGTGAATGGAAAATGAAGAGTTGCGACTTTAGGAAGAGTTGTGACTTTTATGAAATGTTGCAACTTTTATGAAAAGTTGTGACTTTTATGAAATGTTGCAACTTTTATGAAAAGTTGTGACTTTTATGAAAAGTTGCGAATTTTATAAAAAGTTGTGACTTTTATGGAAAGTTGTGACTTTTATGAAAGGTGACGACCTTTCTGAAAGATTGTGACTTTTCCAAAGGTTTGTGACCTTTCCGGTAAGGCACAATAAGAACCTTTTCGCACTATCCTCTGTTTTCTATAAATTTAGGGATTTGCTCTCATTTTATAGAGAATTTATGGACTTCTTCTTCAACTACTAAATCTAGTATTCTAAGTCTACTTTACTGCCGTTGAGTGGTTCGCTGACACCGGAGTTTTTGGTATCTATACTCTGGTGATTGACATCATTTTACCCTGGGAGGTCATATTCCAAATCAAACCTCGGATATTAGAGGGGAATAATTTCCTTAAGGGGACACTGTGAATTCAGTGGACTTGATCTTTTTTCTATTAAAAATTTTCTAGATTCTGGTACGTGTTTTACAAACTTTAGATTTGTGAATTAATTTCAGTTCTTCTATTCATTTGTTCTTCACTGGTTCATTAAACTTGGTAACTTCGTGTTTCTGCGAAGTTTTTTGGAACCAGTATGACTCTTTAGACAGATATTAACAACTATTCTTCTTTAAGAAAAATATTTCGTATATTTTTTTTAAAATCTGTTTCTGATTCTAATTTCGCTACTAGTTTTAATTTTCTAGTTGTGAAAATGTTCTTAAACTTTGTTTTCTTACAAAGATGTTCAATGTGTTGTTCTATGTATGTTTGGAATACAAGATGAACAACGGAAAGATGTAGGTGTAATAACATCAGTACATTGAATGTACAAGTATGCAAAAAAACTAAATGAATAAATAACTGAATTGATAAGGCTGGAAGAATAATCAACTAAACTCAACTCAATACAAAGAAATAATAAGATAAACAAAATCTAATGCTTCATAAATAAAATATGCTAACTCAAAAATTTAAACAAAAGTACAACAAATTACTCTTTACTCTTATTTGGGAGATTATCTAACTGAAGACTAGCGGTATGAGCTATGAGGTGATACAACATCTCACTCGCGATACCAAAACTGTCATATATCATTCAGCGGTATAGAAAGATATGCTCGAAAGCAATAAGGAACCGTCTAAAAAGTACGATCCTTTATCCATGTTGGCTACATTGTTTATGAGGAATGTGAGTTTTCTAAACTCATCCCCATATCGATTCTCATTATTACTTCCAATAAACATCTATATACGCATGCTCAAATAGAGATATTCCTTCTCACTTATGAGGTAATTTCCTCTTTTAAAGGTAATGTCTCGTTTATGTCTCGAACTCTTATAATTGTTTATGATAATCAAAGTTCTCTTTCTCAACGAAAAAAGAATACATTTTGGAATCAAATAGACCTCTCAAACTTAACTCAAGATCATTTTTATACTCTACTCAAAACTCATCTTTACTTTCTTAAACATAGATTTAAGACAAAAGAGTTTGGTTAAAAGATACTCAATAATAACTCAATCTGGTCCATGCTGAATTATAGACACGAACAATCAACTCAGGATTCTCAACAATGACATAGCAACTCAAAATCAGGAATAGAATTGATAAATGAAAAACGATTCTCATCTCAACAATTATTAAATCTAAGGATATAACCCTAGGTTATTCTTAATGATAGAAAGTAGATGCATCGCATGAGGAGGAACTTAGTTCATCAATATGATAGCGTTATATACTTGGGAAGAACAATGTTCTTGGAGAAATCAACGAAATTGGAGAACAGTAGAAAATGCTAGATTTTCTTATCTTGAATCCTTGATCCAAGTCTTTGATGTGTTCAAGAGAGTAAAATAATGTTTCAATACTGTTTATCAACTTAATTATGTGAAATAAGGTTGCATTTTCGGCTTAGAAGGGATGAGAAAAGACAAAACTATCCCTCCTGAAAATCAACGAACCTTTTAACTGTCCATCTACGGTTCGTGTTTTTTTTCTAGGGATGGTAGATACCATCTATGAATTTATATTAACTTTTTGTGCTGAAAAGTCTATTCCACTAGTCAAAAGGACGACCCGTGATATTCATATGACTCGTTGAATGGATTCGTAGGAATTGGATCCCAAAATTCAGAATTTCTAAAGTGTTCAATGGTTTCACTGTACAGGTCATCTCTCGACCTGTGACCAGTATCTTGGATCCGTTGTTCACACAGTCAGAAAAATCTGATGTGACACTCTCTCGTAAAATGGTGTTAAATTTTCTTTTTTCAAACATGAAATAAAGTAAACTTGGTTGCGTTGGTAAGAGGACTCAAAGACATTCTATTGGATAGGACACGAGCCACCTAATTAATTATCTTTTGGGAGATATGATCGTACGATGTTGAATTATATACTAAATTAAAACACTCAAAAATGACTTAGAACATGGTTAAGAAACTTGGGAAAGCAACATAATAACCCTAGAACGTGTAAATTTAGTTGCTCAAAAAATATTACAAAAGCCTTCACAAAATAATTTACCGATCGTCGATATTTCTTCCATCGACAGTTCAAGCCGTAGAACAAGGCTTCACTAACACATGCATAACTTCTTACTCCGAACTCAAAATGAAGCAACATTGGTGACGTTTGAAAGAGGACTCATAGAACGCTAATTTGATAGGACATGGGCCTGCCTAATTCATTTCATGCTGAGAAAAATGGTTGTTTGAAGTTGACCAAGGAGAATTTTATGTCAAAACATTATCTCTACAGAAGATTTCAACTCACTTTATGCTAGTGAATCTTTTGACCTTAATTCATCTCCAAATTTATTCTCACACGAAAGATCTTTACACCTAAGTATAATTTAAGAATTACACGCCCACGACCTTATACATAAATGAAGAATAGTTCGGGATTGAAATTATAAATTTTCAGTATAGCAATTATACTTATATAATACAATCAAAACAAAACAATGAGAAAATCTAAAAACTAGAAATAAAGATATGAAAGATTTTACGAAAAGATCCAAGAATTTACTAAAAGGTGATATTTTGAAAATCCTGACAAGCTCCAAATAACATGTATATCTATGAGAAGAAATCCAACACATTTACATGAGAAGAAGAATTAAAATAAAAATTTGTAATTTTACCCTTTATTTAGTAAGTTCAGACAACAGTCAATAAACAAAAGCTAATTGTCCGCTTAAGTTAAGAAAAAATAATCAAAGATATCATAAGAAAATTATCTTAACCTTGAACTATGGAAGTTGTAAATGTTGATAGATATTTTTTCAAAGAAAAAAGTACAAAGATTTAACAACTCACATCATCAATTATTTCAATGTACTATGTTCTTAATTTAAACAAAAAACCTCCTATATATAGGAGAAAAAAAGGAGGATACCAGCACTAAATAAACCCTACACAAATCATCTAGAACATGGGAAAATACAACCCTAGATTATTGTTCAAGCCAGAAACGAATGCCCAAATATGTGTGGCTGGACCAAGGACTTTTTTGGTTCTTTTAATTGTGTCTTTTGAGCCCCATTTGGACTTGATTGGACTGTTGATTTTATCATGAATTTTTGACCAAAGTATGTCATTATTAAAATCAATTTATAAAAATAATATATTTTTTGAAACTTTATAAAACTAGTATGAACGTGGTTCTCATAAACATTTTAGGTAATATTTTATTAAAAAAATTCAACAACTAAAAGACAAAAATCTGACAGAGTAAACACACATAAAAAGTTATAGTCAGTACGTTTTATATTTCGTTACGCTGAGGCACGTTTTATAGTTAACATGCGACTTACAATAACGTTTCTCTTGAATGATTAAAAATTAAAATTTCAATATTCTACATGTCTCATTCAAATTTATATATAAATTTCTCTTATCTTCTCTTTCCATAC
This sequence comes from Solanum pennellii, assembly GCF_001406875.1. Lineage (NCBI taxonomy): Eukaryota > Viridiplantae > Streptophyta > Magnoliopsida > Solanales > Solanaceae > Solanum > Solanum pennellii. The sequence continues at coordinate 68,444,085 of NC_028637.1, read as the reverse complement.
ATAGCTAATATTTTTGCAAGAAAAAAGGGAGTGGGGAGGAATTTTCTACAATATCAATTAATTCATTTTTTAATAGTTGTCTTGCTTACTTATTGCATCAACATTAATTCAATAACTTCTTTATTAATATTCTAATATTTAAGAATCATAAAAAACCGATAGGTCTAATATATGGAAGGGATGGTTACCTAGGTAAGAAGATGATCTCATATGATTTATTCACAAATTTTGAAATTGAAATGATACAAGACAAGCTCCAATTTGTTCAAAGTCTTCCTCACTTTTTTTTTTCTTTTGTTTAAAAAGGTATTGTCCATGTATAAAAGAGAAAGAAAAGAAAAAATCATGTGTATTTCAAGTGAATCTATGTAAAAAATATATCTATCAATTTTAATAGTTGAAATTCGAATAATGAACTAAGCATGTACAATATTGAATTTCAATTTTCAACCATTTCAGAGAAATGTTATAGTGGGTCGCGTTTTAGCTCTAAAATGTGCTTCAGAGTAACAAATTATAAAACGTTACTGACAATAACGTTTTATATTTCTTTACTCTGTCAGATTTATGTCTTTTTTTAATTTACTTGTTTTGAATAATATATTTTCTAAAATGTAACTGAGAACCACATTTATACTACTTTTGTAAAATTTTAAAAAAAAAAATTATCGTGATAAATTGATTTTAATAAGGACCTACTTTAACCAAAAATTATATCTTGATATAAGGGCGTTATACTCCTTTTCATTTATGCTCAACTTTGGACTGAATTTCAGACCCCAATATTGCTCCATGTACATTAATTTGTACAGAAAAATAGTAGGAGCAGTTTGACAAGTCATTCTTTTTGACCTGGACTCTACATACCCAACAAGAGAGTGTTTGATCTACCATTGAAGCCCATTGAGCTTGTAATTAGATTTCTTGCTCTAATATCTTTGTCATGAGCATTCTTGAGGCTTTCAAAACTTCATCCTTGTCTTTCAATGAAGTATGACTTTAACTGGTTCAAAATTCAAATAATAATAATAATAATAAATTATTTACTTATTTTAGGATAATGATCTTCTTAATAAGATTATAATTTTGTGGGTTTTCATGATATGATAGAGATGGTTTAATATTGTACTATGATCAGTCCAATGTAAATCAATACATATAGAATGTTATTTACAAGATTTCCAAATATTATCTTGTAAAAATAACTCTAAAAACCCATTAAAATCCATGGACAAGAAAACCACTCTAAAGTCCTTAAATTTTGACTGGCCAAAAATTCAAATAGTATAGTAAAATATTTACCTATTTTATGATAATGATCTTCTTTTGGTGGACTTTTAAGATTTGATAGATTTTGTTTAATATTGACTTATGATCAAATCCAATGTAAATCAATACATACATAATGATATTTACAAGATTTTGAATTTTATCTTGTAAAAAAAAACTCAAACTAACGAAAAAATACTTAAGACATGAAACCACTTAAAGCATTTAAAACATTGATTGGCCAAAAATTAAAATAATAATAATAAAAAAAATATTTTACTTATGTATGATGGTGATTTTCCTTTCCTAATAAGATTATGATTGGGGTGGGTTCTTAAAATTTTGTTTAACATTGACAAATGTCAAATTAAGTGTAAATCAATAAATATAGAATGTTGTTTACATTATTTTTAAATATTATTTTGTAAAAACAACTCAAACCAACCATAAAAATCATTGAGAAGAGAAAAGCATTTTAAGGTATTTAAACACTGCACGGCGAAAATTTGAATAATTGTATGTTAGGAAAAAAAGTTTAAAATATATTCAAACGTTGACCAAAATTGTTCTAACAATTTCAAACTGTGGCCAACACCTACTACCCCCTGCAACATTTAATAGTGCATCTTAAAGATATATAGGTGCTCAGCTTGACAAGTTACAATTTAAAATGATGCAATATTTATGATGTCCATGTACCCCTACATATTTTTAAAATACTGGATTAAATAGTGTCCGGGGGGTAATAGATCATGCCCAAAGTTTGTGATTCTAACGATAATTTCGGTCAAAGTTTGAATAAATTTGGAACCCTTTTCCTATAAATTGTTTACCTATTTTGTGATAACTGTCTTATTACTAAAATTATGATTTCTGTGGGTTTTTAAAATTTTAAAGATTTGATATAATATTGACTTATGATCAAATCCAAAATAAATCAATGCATATAGAATTTTATTTATAAGATCTCCAAATATTTATATTGTAAAAACAAATCAAACCAATAATAAATATCCTTGAGACAAGTAATCAAATTTAAGGTATTTAAACTTTAGTGACGAAAAAATCAAATAATAAAAATAAATTATTTATGTATCTTATTATAAAGATCTTTTGACTATGATTAAGATTTTTGTGAGTTTTTAAGATTGATAAATTTGATTTTAAATTTACTTTCTGATTAAATCCAATGTAAATCATTACATATAGAATGTTATTGATAAATTGATCTTATAAAAACAACTTATAACCATCTAATTTTTTTGGTTTAAATACTGGAAAGGCCCATTTATTGAAAAAAGGGGGCTCTAACATAAATTCATTTGGTCCAATAGTGATCCGAACAAAAAAAACAATCAGCAACAAGCTGAAACGACCAAACACAAAAATAAATTAAATGTTTGAACCAAGCAACACTCATTTTAGCTCCATTATTTTTTTAGGGGCTCTAGTAGTCCAAGTTTCAAATCAGAGCATTGCTTTAATCTTGAGTGTAATTGTCACGAGTCAAAATTAACTAATGACACTCTCATCTCACCATGACAAGTCAGCCTAAAACTCAACTGTTACAATAAAATGTGGAAATTTTATAATTAACTAAAAAATACCCTTAAAATCTGATTGTCACGTGTACAAGCTTCTAAAGTATTACAATTTAATAAAAAATATAAGTCTCATATGACATTGTTTTTAGAGTAGAACAAGATCACAAATAGAAGTAAGAAGGTCTGTTGAGATTACAAGCAGCTAATTCAGAAATCTCAAAGAAGTCTCGGAAAATAAAAGAATATATTACAAAGGTCAAGACTATTAACCTACAAAAAAATTTGTGAAAGCAAGGGGTGAGTACCAAATCACAGGGTAGTGAACAAGCATACCTCTAAAAACAAGTTAGGGGAATAGAATTCGGGTACTCCTTAAACCCCATCCGAACCTCCACAACTACAACCTGGATAAAACCAACTCAACCAAACAGCTCACAGTTTTACATAACACATAGATCGACAACAATATTTAAACAAGTTATATGTCCTCAACAACAAATCTCTTATTCATCAATCACAACTTCCATAAAAAGACTCACAATATCAGCAACACACGATCGATTTCAATAATGATAAAAGTGTGCAATGGGATGAAATGTAATGTCAAGTATAATGATGCATGTCTAAACATAGAGATACACACCTGTTTTCTCTTAGTCCGGACCAATGGGGGACATTCTGTTCATGAATCCATCCAGCAGTGCAATACGACCATCAATAATAGTAACCATCGTGGCGCGTGATATGTCCCTCGAATCAACACATCCTCTTTATTTTCTCATTCTTTCTCAATGCACATAACACTTGTCACAATCAGTTCTCAAAACAATGCAAATGACATGTCCACACAAATAATTAGGAGATAACCATTTTCACAAAATTGTGCAATTCACAAACATTCATGATACAACGTCAACAATGATTCAACAAATTTTTCAAAGCATTTTTAACAAATCACACACCAAAAAATAATCACATTGCCTTTTTATTACCCATTTTTTTATCATAAGAATTAATCAATACGGACAAGGAAATGCACAAATTCCATACACAAAACAAGAGTTTAAAAATTCACTTGCCTCAATCAACCAAGAATTCTCTCAGGAACTTGAGCCTTCCTCTTTTGTTGAACTTTCAACTCAAAACTGTAACATCCCTAAAATTGAATAGATAGATACTTAAGGTGATTTAATTGTTATTTAAAAATATAAAATTTTGAGGAAATAATGATCCTTTCATGTATTAATTAAAATAAATTAGATTTTGTATTAATATAATTAAATCCTATTTTAACTAAGTGTTGAATTTAGTCTCCTAATCGTAATAACTCTCTCCCTCACGTTTCTCAACTCTCTCACGTTCTCAATCTCTCTCTCTCTCTCACGTTATTCTGCCAAACACATCAAAAACCAGAAAATTCATCAAGAGTTCTTCACAGTAGAAGAACTCACAAGAATTTTTAAGTAAAAGACAAAGTAATCCAAACGTCAAGGCTAAGAGAGGTTCGTCGAGTGGGGTGTACGTTGAAGTGAATTGGGCTTCGTTTGGAGGAGTTTGCGGGCACCAACTTAACACTTGAACAACATCAAAAGGTGTGGGTTTCTCTCCTAGAATTATTTCTCCAAGAGTACTTTCCTTCGAACATTTCTCAAGCTCTTAAAAACTAATATTTTTCCCCTTTGTATGTCCTTGTCAGCTCCCAAATGAATTCGTAGGATGAGTATGTTGTTATGCTACACTTAGGAATGATTGATGTATTTATATCAAGTGTGAACATGTTTTATGTGAGGGAAATTACGAAAATTATATTTGAAGGGTGACAAAAAAAAATTGGTGTTCTGTGTGCATTGTGGGCAGTGGCTTTAGCCACTGTTATGGGTTTGAATATTCATGTGTGTTTGGTGTATTTTATGTTTGTAAAGTGTGTGTAATGTGGTGTTCATTCGAATGAAAAATTTTGGTTGAATAAAACTCTTTTAGATTAGTAAACTCATGAAAGATGTGACTCAAAAATGAGTGAAGAATGATAAAAAAATTCCGAATTTCATACTCTCCCATTAGGTTAAATTCTGGGTTTTTAAAAAAGGAAAATAAATAAGTGAGGTCAATGGGAATTGAACTCAAGACCTCACATGTTGAGAAGGCTCAAAATAAGAAGAAGAAAAAAAAGGAGAAGGGGCTAAGGGGAATCGAACCCCTTAGCTACTGCTTGTCGAGACAGAGGAAGCAAAAAAATAAGAGGCAAGGGGGGATCAAAGCCTTGGCCACTGTGTTCGCGAGAAAGTGGAAAAGAAAATGGGGCTGGGGGGAATTTAACTCGCGACCTGGGGGAAAGAGGAGGAGGAAATTTATCCAATAAATAAATGGGAGGCGTGGGATTTTAATCCACGACCTCCAAGTGCGCGTGAGAGAAAGGAAAAATAAGAAGAAATAAAACGCGAGGCGTGGGAATCGATCCCACGGCCTCAAGGGCAGAAGCAGCAAGAAAATTAGAAAAAAAATAAGGGGGCTGTGGGAGTTCGAATCCACAACCTCCCTTCCCCAACGAAAATTAAAGGAAAAAGTAAGAGGCTGTGGGAGTTTGAACCCACAACCTCTTGGTTTATGCAAGAATGGGCAACAAGAGTTTTAATTAAAATAGAAAATTTAATACTTTCACATAAATGTCGAGATTTAATTAAGAGTTCTAATTAAAATAGAAAATTAATCCTTTCATGTTAATGTTGATTTAATTTAGAGTTCTAATTAAAATAGAAAATTAATCCTCTCATGTAAATGCTGAGATTTAATTTAGAGTTCTAATGTTATGAATATTAGAAATAAAGTCAATGAAAAATATAAATTATATCCAAGTGATTCAAGATTTGGGTTCCCGTGCCCAAACTATCGTATTGATACATAAGTCATATGTGAGTAAAATATCCAACAGTAATGCAATCTACTTAGATAAAAATTAAGATCTTGACATATATACAAGATACATAAGTCTTGTACTACATAATCTTAGGAAAGTAAGAATCACTTAGTGAATTATGAATGAAGCCACATGACTTGTATGTTAAGACACATAAGTCTAACATACATTCAAAAGTAAATGAACCTAAGATGTACGTAACGAAATGATGAACCCTAGGAGGGTTAAGTATGAGTGTAAGATACACTAAATGGCCAAGTGCAGTGGCATATGATGAGATGAACTATGAAATGAAGAAATGAACATTCACATAATAAGAGGTGCGTAACTATGAAAAGTAAAGGTGCTACTAATTAAGAATGTGGTGACAACATGATATGAGGCTAATGTATATGATGAGAGCAATCTCAAATGAGCCTAAGTAAATGTTACCAACATGTACTCACCAATGAGAGTGTAAGATAACGAAGAGACCAGTCTCTATGAACACTCTAATGGAAGTATTGAATATAACACACTTATTACTAATGATGAGATGAGAAATCATTTAATGAGATATGTTGTCCTCATACTAGAAGCCAACTTCCACAACGTATGAGTTGAATGTAGTATAACTTTATATTGAGGACCGATAGGCTAGCTATGAGCGATGATGCCTTTTTTCGGGAAGAGCGAAGGTTCAGTAACTCTCATGAGATGAGACTGTCCGGCTTGCCGGGTATGGGTTATCCATATATCTCCTATTCAATGAACCTATACTACAAATATAGGGATCTGGCGGGGTTAAATTCCCATATACGCTAGCATGTTATTGAGTCACTTTGGCCGGTGATTCCATCTCTTTTGGGAGTGGGGGAGACACTGGATTTCATGATGCTCATATGATCTATATCGGTTAAATTTAAAGTTCCCAATGAATGAATGAGGGGCCATGCTCAAATAAAGCATATAAGGAAATGAATGATACCGAAGGTGTTAGGATGGGATAATCTAGAGTTGTGCTAGACTCAGGTAATGACATTAGGTTATTCCTGATCATTGCACAACAAACCCGATGATAGTCTTAGAAAACATCCTAGGTATAGCTGGTGTTCACACTGGCCTATGAATGAAATGAAATGAATTATGAATGAATTAAACAGACTCTGTGTTTCTTAATGAAGACTCCCTAGTTTAGGTCCCATGTGTTGAGCCCTCATTTTGGAAAGTCTGAATGTCTAGTCCAAAATTCTAAGATCTCATTGAATAATAATGAATGATATGAAATATACTATGTATTAAATGTTATGTGCTATGATGCATGTTACTCTCATGACATGACCTTCCTAACTCAATTTGGAAAGTTCACTAACTTTCCTAATCTCAATTTTGAAAGTCTACTGACTTGACTTCCAAAATTCATGTCGTTGGAAAAGAGTTGTTCTTTCTCATGCATGTCCTATGTGTGTGCTTTCATATCCCATACTTAGTATAAGTGTGTACTAACCCTATACATATATACTATTTTGAAGCTATCCAGACGTCAACATTTCAATCGGTGTTTGGTAGGTACTCATGCTTTCGAGGATGCTAGTGTTTTAAATTCTAGCGTAGTATTGGATTCGAGATAGTGGAGCATGTTCCACTAGCGTTTCTTTCCTGTTTTGGTATAGACTTTGTATAGGTTCGATTTTGGCCATTATTCAATTAATACTTAATGAATTATTTCTTTCAGTTGCTTATCACTTCAATGTTAGATGGTTGATGATGAACGATTATGAGATGTTAAGAATGTTTAGCAAGTATCTAAAGTTTCAAATTTTCCGCTAAAATTAACCTATGTAAAGTAAGGATGACGTATGTAGGCTTGTTTGCGACCTCTAAGAGGTCAATGACGCTGGTCTCGTCTAGGGTCTCAATTTCAGTAGTAACAAAAACAATCTATATTAAAATAATGACCACAATAAGATTTAGAAACTAACAACACTCATACAACTGTGTGTTTAGCCTTGACACAAAAAGTCATACGAACCTAAAATCAAATTTCTAAATTTTGATGTCCATTAATATATCAATTCTCTTGTTTTTCAAATTTCAAGCCTAGGGTCTCAATTCTCTTGTTTGTTGGTGCGTGTGTGTGTGTTTGTGTATATATATATATATATTAGTTAAATTGCTTTGGTGACCCTTTGGAGTTTTGAGATACTTAGGTTTTTTTCATTTTGATTAAAATCATGTCTCATTTGTTTTCATTATCTCAAATACTAATTTTATTCTTTCTTTCATTTCTCGCATGAATCCGTTTCGAGTCAATGATGGACTCATCTAGCATGCATTTTCCGAGATGACCCATAAAGTCTGGATCTTTGTATTCTCCCTTTCTCGAGTCATCCCCCTATGTATTTGGGCGCTGTTATAGGTCTTTGACACCCAACACGCTGCTGGAATTTTTAGAAAAAACGAGAAATGAATTGTATACATGATATATACAGAGTTTATACACTGATATACAGGTTCATGGTAGCAACCATGTGGCCAAAAATATGAAAATACATAGATGAGGTAAATTACAGGTGTTCGAAAGCATGAGATACACACAATTATCTGATATATATGCCAATATATACTGATATACAGTAAATGTATACAGAAACGGTTACTTGGTTAAAAACCAAAATTTGCAGCGAAATTGGCCCAAGAAGGGCCCAATTTCATCATCTCTTTAACTCCTTTAATTGTTTTGATTATGCTTTGACTTATTTGTTTTAAACTGTAACCATAATTTATTTTGATTAACCTACTTAGATCCCCAAAAGATGAATTATTTTCTTTATGTTCGTTTAGTATTTAAACATCTTCTGCAATCACTTATTTTTATGTTGAGTGTACCAGTCAAATTAATATCTTTATTTAAGTACAATCTATGCTCTTAAAAGATATATATTTTTAATGCTTTTCACTTAACAATTTTACTATTGTTAGAATTGTTTTAAGTCAGGCGAAACTTTTAATTCAAAAATGGTTTTTCATGCTCAAATTAATCAAATTGTTTTAAATTATTATTTCGGAATTAATTAAATAAATTCTAATTAATCTAGTTCTTGTTAAAATTTTATTCACTTGTAGATCAAGTCAAAGTTTTTAAAAGGTCGTATGACCATAAAAATATATATAAAATGATTCTTTGTTTAACCATTTTGTTTTTGTTAAATTATTTTTAAATCAAACAATAGTAAAAAAATATTTAACCTAGATCGTAGGATAACCGCATGTTAGCGTACGCTTCAAGTGCCTTAAAAACCTTCTTGAAGCGTAAATAAGAACCTCTTACCCATTTTCTCAGAGTTTTAGAAGATTTAATCTGTTAAAATCTTTTTAAATTAAGTTTTCTTAATTTCTTTATAAAATTAAATGACGACTCTTTTCTAAATTTTTTTTAAAAAATGTTTTATACATAGAACATTTCAAAAAATAATTTTTCTCAAGATAGATAAATTACCGCATAACAATAGACACCCATATATTTCAAAATTCCCAACCAACTTCACACACTAATTGTACGTGACTCGGGTCAACTGCCGAGAGGGTTAAAACAATAAATTTATGAAAATTTATAAAAATGACCTTTTTGGTCATTACATTATCCACCAGTAAAAATCATGTTTGTCCTCTAACATAAGAAATTAAGAAGAAGGAAGAATAACCTACGTGACCAAAAGCTCAATTATGACCTACCAGTCAGTGTTTATCTCTTCAAGTGAGCTCCTCCTTATGACCATTTCATTAAGATTAACTACTAAAAACTGAACTTTCAATTTGAACCTTGAAATATCTAGAAATTAGGATGATTATCAAGCCACAAACTAACTCATGAACTCAATCGAACGTGAAACACATTGGACCATAACACAACCATCAAGACGAGTCCTTTCTCACATAACCAAGATAATATTCTTAACAGATATCGACTACAATCATAAGTGAATCTAAACTAACCACGACACATTCATAATGCACAAACTATCACAGATCTTACCAAAAGTCTCTTCTCAAAACATAATCTTTCTCAAAGTTATAGAAATTTGATCTTTAGACATTGGATACCCATTAAGGGAGAATCAAACTTATCTAACAAAATAAAAAAATGATTAAGTGAACACCCAACAAACGATACACTTCAAAATGCAGTATCTCTAACAATACTCTTACACAATAATAACTCTTCATAGTAGCTCTTATATAAGTTCGCATAAGCAAGGTTGTGTGTGTAGAACTAGTTGTATACTTCAACCATCTCAAACAACACAAAATCTATCATAACTGAAATTACCAAGTATGTCCAAGGATCCTACCCTATCAAGAGGATATAAGAGGATCGGTACATCCGATCCACCACTGGGGATTCACCAATAGATGTAGAAACACGCGTTGACATATGCAATGAATCATACTCCAAATCATGTCCGAAATGAATTAGGTGGTGAACATAAGAATATACCAAACCAAAGTCAAATAACACTATTTCCTCCATAGTGCTCATATCAAACATTTTCATTGATGTGACTCTTATCTCATTAATTTTCTAGCTATGCATAATAAACCAGTATGATCCACATCACAATATTACTAATACTCGATTCATTAACCTCCACATTGTTTTGAAGGCACTCCCTTTAAGTTAACACTCTTAATACCAATAAATATCCTAAGAACATCAATCATTTATCTTACTCTTAAAATATAACTAGTATCAAAGTCTCCTTAGCAAAGACATTGTAGCGTCTAAAAATTTCAAAATATGTCTCTCTCTCTCTCTCTCTTTTTCTCTCCATTTAAGCATTACATGGAGATATGAGTCACACCTAAGACTGATAGAACTAATTTCAAATGAATAAATACATTTCCATCGCTGTACAATAATTGAATCACACCCAATGTCAATTTCACATGAACTCTTACATAAAAAATTTCAACTACCATGCATACAAGCATGTATCTCATGCCAAAAATTACAGAAATCCTTGGTCACTCTAATAATTTTGTTTAATATAGTCTCATAACCTCTACTCACTATCAAATGTCTATGTAACACATCACGTCCACGGAGTTCACTCAACAAAGTAGTTTCAATCTCTTCAAAGTTCTTATTAACCATGTAGAAGTGTAGGTCCATACGGTTTCACATCAATAAGTTACCTATCATAATTTGAAAAATCTAGCTCGACATAACCACGTAGAATCTTTCACACATTACTGCTTGTCACCCAAACAAAAAATTAATACTTAGAAAAGTCAATCATATATTCCGATTAAGTTTGTACCATACTAGTTCACATCTCACATCCATATCTAAACTCATAGGCAAAAAAAATCCTTGAACTACAACCCAAGGGCTTATACGAGAGGTTTATTCCTCCACTTTTCTTAAATTCTTCCTATGACACAAAATTATGAATATCTTTATCTCTTAAATATATCAAACTCTTAATTATTATTATTTTTCGATAGCTCACTTACCAATATCTTTTGACAAACAATCCATGACTTTTTTACCATATACTCTAAAAAACACTTATTAGTGAAATCTTTCCTTAGGTCTTTTAACAATTAAAAAAAACATTATTACTTAAACCATGCATAGGTCCTTCCAAGTGCCAATCACTTAATGTAATCGATCATTTGTTTCCTTACCCATTCATACCTTGAGAATACATACAACCACGAACATCGACTCCCAATGAGAAACTTAATGTTTGATCCCAACTATGTAAAACAATTTCATTATCTATCAATATTGGCTCATACATTGAACATCCTTATGTATTCACATATATTAGCCTATAATCGATTGTCTCTCCGTCACTTTACTGTATTTTTTGGTAAAATGCAATCGTACCATTCACCAAACTTAAAATCAAACTTTCTTTTACCCGGAAGATTGTGATTATTGATTGATCCATTCCCTTGAAGCTTACATTGAAGTAGATCTCATTTAGAATCATTAGAATACACTTCACAACCTAAACATATTAATATCATGCCAAAAATTCACCACTAAAATCTTCCTTATAAATAATGTTTTAAAGCACATGTCCATAGTAATAACTAGTTGGTTTCTCAAATATAAATGCAACATCAAATCTCATTATATGAGCACAAGACACAATTGATAATACCTGAAGTAGTAAGAATTTAAACTTGACAATCAACGTATCTGTTTTCTTATACCACTATACTATATCGTGAAAGCCCATTAAATTCACCCCTATAACACATCATAACAGTCTGTTAAATCCACCCCCAGAATACCACATACACCTCGAGAAGATTATACTCAAATATTCCACACAATTCTGACCATAAAGTAACTATAATATACTACTAAATTCATTCGGTCTCTCATCCAATGTGTTTCATTCGCAAATCAGGTCAATAGTAGGAGTAACACACTCCACAATCTTACAAAGAGATGATTGATACCGTTATAATAGTCGTATCATGACCTTATCTTTTATTTACATTCAATATATGAAGTCATAGTAGAGTATATGACCTCAACTAACGCCACATCATTTTTCATTATTTGCTAACAGCCCATACATATTATCACAACCTTACTAATTGAAATTTCCAAAGGTACATTGTTCATTACCTATCAATCCTTTTATAATTTCACTTTCAATTATCGAACTCATCTAGATATTGCCGATACCACTCAAGTACTATTCCATCTATTGGGGTAATTAACAAAACAACGAACCACGTTCATAAAATTACCCAAACTATTATTCAATATCATCATCAAATATCCTCAAACTGCATTATCAAGTCATCACATAATTCAACCCATCCAAATTACCAAACATTCTTAAACAGACAACATATAGTTTACATATGTCTATCACTTCCACGTTTGTAACAAATCTAACATCCAAGACATATACAATAATTCAAATACTCACGTAAGGAACTACACACGAGTCATCTCAATAAGTGAGAGAGAATGAAATAAAGTAATAAGAATCAGAACAGACAAAGGATGCACGATAGAGATTCAAGAAGTGAAGATTTTTCCTAAAAGTCACTATAGCCTGTCGAAGATAAGTACTGTTGTCTACGTACCGATCTTCAAGACTCTACTTAGACTCGGTTTGTATACACGTGAAACCTATTAACTTGGTGCTCTGATACAGTTTTTGTCACGACCTAAAAATGAACGTGACGGAACTCGCCTCATCCCACAAAGACAAGTCAGACTAAAACTCAACTATTACAATAAAATGCGGAAAATCTATAATTAGCTCATAAATACCCCCAGAATCTAGTTGTCACATGTGCATGACTCTAAAGTATTACGAATGAATAAGCATAAAATGTAAGTCTCATACAACATTGTTTCTAGTTAGAACAAGATCATAAACGGAGTAAGAAGGTCTTTTGAGATGACAAACAACTACCTCTCCAAGAAGTTTCAAAAAAGAAGAGAATATATCACAAATATCTGGGCTATTAACCTACAAAAAGTTGTAGAAGCAAGGGGTGAGTAACAAACCACATGGTACTCAATGATACACTCAAACTTACTTCTCAAATAAGAAGTAAAGCGGTCGTGTCAAGTAAATAACCCAACTAGTGAGGTTGGGATCGTTCCCACGAGGAAAATAGTCTCGTAACTTTAACATGTTATTACTATTGTTTGGTCAATGACTTCCTTGGAAAGTAAAAACAATAAAAGGGGGGTTTCTAGTTCTAAATGAATAAAAATAACTAACGAACTTGAAAGAGACGCTTAACAGCTTTGAAAGTTGGAGTTTAATCAATTAATCAAAGTAACTAGGGTTTACGTGTTCCCCACAGGTTCATAACTTGATAATTCTAACTATAACAATTCTTTCCTAGTATCTTGCATGCAAAGTGATAAGTTATGTATTTCTAAATCCTTGGTCCGGCATCTAGAAAATCTCACTCCGCACCTTGGTCCGGCTACGTGTGTTGCTTTCCTAACCCTTATCTTTACCTCATATTAAGCATCGTATTCGATATTTGACTAAGTTATTACCTCGTACCAATCAATACTAGCCTATTAGATAGTATACACTAAATCTATGTTAATAATTATTTTCCTTTTATCTACCTCCTTGGTCCAGCAAGTAGCATTAAGGCGAGTTCTAACGTTGGTCATCTGTTAAAAAGACTTCTAAGCGAAAGAATTATTAATACATGCAAGACACTATTCTAGAATTGTTATTTTAGTTAGGGTTTATCTCATTATTTGCCTATGGTTCTCACAACCCTAGTTATGGAGTTTAGCTACTCATAGTCATAAACACAATATTCAAATATATTAAATAAGTATTCATGTACAAACTTCAATGAGAAAGAGTAAAATCCAGAAGTTTGATTGATTAATCACCAAAAATCACTTTCAAGAATCTCAAAGTAATCAATAATCTCACAAAATCTCAAAGTAATCAATGATCAATAATCCAGAGTCTAATAACAATTTAAGAGTCTAACCTAACAGAGTCTAACCTCAAAAATGAGGTTTTTCGAACTATTTATAAAAAATAAAAAACCTAATTAAACAAGGACTCTGTTTGCTGGAAATCTGCCAAAACGCGGCTTGGTTGACGGACCACGGACGGATCGTCGTGGTCACGACGGACCGTCATGGACTCCGTAGTCCACACTTATGCAATTTCTTCTGCTGCTCTCTTCATTACCCTCGACGGCAAGTATGACGGACCGTCATAGGCACAAGGGTCCGTCGAGGCTTTTCGTTCCAAAACACTTCAACTCTTTGAATCTGGGTACTGGGATCACTTCTCTGAACTTCATGACGAACCTGTAGGACGGACCGTCTACGACGGACCGTCACAAGTTTCGTAACCCCTCACTTGGTCAGACTTCCCCATCTTCCTACAGCAGCTGCACTACGCTGCCACATACGGACCGTCACAAGCACGACGGACCGTCATAAGCTTTGTAGGTGGTCTCTTCTGCATTTCTTCGCTCAAAATCTCCGCATTCAGCTTTGGACAGATTTCCTGCAAAACAAAGAGAAACTTATATAAAAATTAGCACAAAAAGACTTTCGGACGCACCAAACTTAAGGAAAAGTATTAATGATACTGTGAAACCACGGTATATCAACACCCTCAACTTAAATTCGTTGTTTGTCCTCAAGCGACGCACTATGACTCACTACACAATCTTTGTATGATAGTATCCATGTTTTATCCTATGCAATCATTTGGCTATCAATCCCGATTAATCTCATCAAATGTATGCATGCTATCACTATTAGGCTTGAATTTTGTGGGATCAGAACATGACACAGACTCACCATGCACTAACACCTATCCTCTTAAATTTTCACCGAGGTGCTAACAATTCTGGTATTGCAACTAGTTTCCTCACTTTAAAACAAAACACACAATGATTTCAGTTCGAGTATAAGGATTACTTTTCAACACTCGCTCTCAGAACAAAGTAACACTCATTCATACCTATTGCCATAAGCTTGCCCTTATTTTCACTGCCTTACGTTCGCTATACAACCCATAGGATCACGATAGGACTTTCTTAGCTAGTAACATACGCTCAGGGTCAGGTAGGGTATATTTATGTATACTTTAGTGACCTTTTGCCCTCCTTGACATATCGGCTAAAACTTTCCACTTTCTATCATTTTATCTCGCCTAGTTTCTCATATTCTTTCACCTTGCTATTTTCTCTTCTTTCTTCATTTGTGTAAGTGACTCTCTTGTTTTCTTGCTTGTATTTCTTGTATATTTTTCTTTTTCTTTACTTTTCTTTCAACTAACTCTTGAGTCACTTTACTTTTGTTCTTTCTCTCTCTTTGTTCTTTCAACCCCACTTTCCAGAGCATTCCTCATAATAGCCACCCTCAACTCATGGCTTTGCCATGAGTCAAGGTACACAATACACAAAGTTGGGTCAGGGCCA
>NC_028637.1:68418714-68427564 GCF_001406875.1 Solanum pennellii | reverse complement strand
CTTACTTTTAGCAGGACTAACCAGGCAAGTTCTAGCTCAGTACCAATAGTGGACTATTCAAATTTTTCTCACACTCATTTGACATTTCATCACTACACCAGATTATCAGACACCTAGTTCGAATTTAAGACTTAGGGTAATGCAATGGTGTACCTGTATGTCATGCTTAGGGCCACACAATTATAAGTTACTCTGCCTATTCATGCATTATCTTCCGGTTTATCAAGATATCATTTTAGATATCATGCTCCAGAATTAAACTATGTACAGATATAAACACGCCGGTTCAACAGAAAAAGTAATCAGTCTTTTGGGGAAAAAGAACACAGCCAAGAAAACCCCAAAAGAGGATAGTGAATTGGGCTACTCATACTTCACCCTAACACTCACTTTCCATTTACCCCACCCCCCAAAAAAAATGCAATTGTCCCCAATGCATAAAAATGTAAATACTAGAGTGGTAGGTGAAGCAAACCTCTGGCGCAAAGCGCCATCGATCAGCAAGCTGGTGGGTCCGGTTCCCCGGAACCCACGTCCTCTGCAATCTGGACCCCCCTCAGTGGTGTCCTCAGCAACAACCGCACCATCAATAGTGCCTCCTGCTATCTCCACAGTGCGGGAGCTAGATTCCCCAGCCGCTAACTCTAATGCTCTCATCTGGTGCGCCTCCTCCTCAGCAAGTGAGGCTCTTCTTGCAGCCTCCATCTCTCAGTGCTCCTTCTTCCGTGCTCGCGCCTCGTCCTCTGCTCGACCCCTACGCCTCTTGGCACTCTCTCGAGAGGGAGATGGTGGAATTTCTGAAGTAGCAAAAAGGGCCACCAACACTGTGTCCTCAGCAGGCTCGACAGAAGGGGCCTCAGAGTCCGGCACTCTAGCCTCTAAGATCGTGTCGATATCTGCATGAAGACTGTCGACTGCAGCCTGAAGTGTCGAGACATCCACCGGAGGGGCTGGTCGCGCTAGCACCCTCAACTCAAAGGCGTCCAAGCGCTGGTTAACCTCAGCGATCTTCCGCTCTGTAAACTGGACCATTTTCCTTTCTAGGCGCTCTTCTGACTCAGTAATAGACTTCTGCATCCACGGCTGGATATGATGCAGAAGTGTGGCCATTTGCGCCTCAAGTTTTTGGACCCTAGCAAGCGGGACCAATGCCGGTAGAGGGGCTGTGCGAGAGGAGCTCAGGGCAGTGCTACTACCCGGGATAGACTCGACCAGGGTAGTGTTAGTGGACACCGCAAGTGGGGGCAGCTCTGGACGGGGCCCTCTGCGTGGAGCCAACTCATTGGCCTCATCTCTGATGAGGCCGACGTCAACAGTGCCCTGCGGGGTCTTAAGCTGATCTACGTGCCATAAAGGCACACCTGCAGACCTCCACAGAGCAAAGATCATGCACGGGAAAGGGTAAGTAGTAGTGACCTAGAATGCCCTCTCTTGCATGACTGTCTGTAGAAGCCACGCGAAGTCCACCTCGAACCCGGCTATCATCGCCGCCATCAACACTTCTCGATCCCAGGTAACGATATTATCAGCAGCTGTGGGGGAAAGGCAGTGACGGACAAGCAGCCACAAGAACTTCGCCGTGAAAGGGAGGTTGGCCTTCTTGATGGCCCCCTTCGGCTCAGTCGCCCAATCGGCACCCTCTCCATCTACTGACAGGTGCAGGTCCATCCACCTCTTGGTGTTCTCTCCTAGTGATGGCTCGCGCAGAAACTGTCCATCTTTAACTATCTGCCAACGGTAGTCAAACTCGGCAGTGAGAGGGGTCCGAGTAGCATCAACACCCTCGCCGTAAAGAAACCGACGGATGGCAGGCAGGGAAATGTCAACCAGCACGCCCCGTACTCAGACCTGCTCCAGTGGGGCCTGTTTGGCGGGGGCAGCCCGCCTGTCTATCTGTGATCAGAGAGTCGCTACGTAGGATGCGTAGAACTCTCGGACCATTTCTTCACAGTATCGTCCCAACAGACGTGTTGTCCACTCCAAGCAATGCCTGGTGAAGAGATTGTGGATCTCAGGCATCGTCGGGATACTCCCTGTAAGGACCCGCTGCTCCAAGGTAAATGTTCGAGTCATCACTCCTTTATCAGTCAGGAACTTGGCGTCGGAGTAGACTTGAAATTGCCTGTTGACACACCACCGGTTGGGCTGGTGAGTGGCTGGGGTGGGGACCTGAACTGGTTAGCCTGATGTAGATTCTGAACTGTCAGCCTCATCAGAAGAGGCCGACGCTGCGCGGTGGCGGGTGCGGGAACCTCAGCAGAGCCGGAGGCTTCCTCAGACCATGATACTCCTTGGGAGCCAGACGCTCCTTCCTCATTTGTGGCTGACCCAGAGGGTGTGCCGGTCAGTGTGCGCTCCTCATCCGAATGGGAGGCAGTGACTACGCCGGACACCACCTTTTTGGGTGTGGCTCTGGGAGCACGTGCAGCACGGGAAGGGGTGGAAGTGCCTGGGGGCACATACTCAGGGTCACGCTCATCATCAGAGCCGATGACCATGCTGGCAGATGGTGCGCCAGACTTCGATCGCCCGCGTGCGTGGCTTCGTCTTGCTTGGGTGCCATAGTAGATAGTACTTGTAAAGGATCAATATTAGTACAAGTGGTGGCAAACAAGACAAGCAAAGTCATACTAAACAAAACATTTAAAATAGTAGGTCATTGCAATAGAAACAGTGACACACGACGGGCCGGGTGACGGCTCGTCGTGACTATGACGGACCGTCATGAGGTCCGTCGTGTTTTACTTAGACTATGTATATATAGAGAACCCTGAAAGAGAGTCTCTGACTAGCATGGCGGTATGTGCAGGACGGACCGTCACAGGTACGACGGTCTGTCGTAGGTATCCATCGTAGGACACTTAAGAAAATATGGAGACCCTTAGGAGAGGGGTCTCTGACCGTCATGACGGTCATGCAGGACGGACCGTCGTGGGTATGACGGTCCGTCACATGTGTCCATTGAAGGACACTTAGAAAAAGTGAGAGACCCTTAGAAACAGGGTCTCTGACAACCATAACGGTTCTGTCACATGTGTCCGTTGGGGGACACATAGGAAAAAAATGAGAGACCCTTAGAAACAGGGTCTCTGACAACCAGAACGGTTGTGCAGGACGGTCCGTCACATGTGTCGTTGGGGGACACTTGGGAAAAAATGAGAGACCCTTAGAACAGGGTCTCTGACAACCAGAACGGTTGTGCAGGACGGACCGTCGTGAAGACAACGGTCCGTCACATGTGTCCGTTGGGACATGGTGCTAGGGCTTTTGGAACGGACCCTACGACGGTCCATCGTGGGTACGACGGTCCGTCATCGGGGTCTCGTTCTATCTATCAGTGACAGAACTGGGGGTACCCCATGCGTCCCCGATGCCACATCAAACTTGTAGTGTTTTGGACCTACATTTGTCTAACCCAACTACCTAGGAAACTAGCAGTGCAAAAGCACCTACGTATTTGTAAACATGGCAATTTCGAACATTTTTAACCTAGGTTAGACAGAATCGTATAAAAGAAACAACATACGACGAAGAACTAAGCTAACACTAACTAATAAACAAAAATGCAAGATAAATGAGTAGAAATTAGAGACGCATACCTTAGAATTGGAGAAAAACAAATGGACAAATACTCGGTGGCCAGGCAGACACCCACAGCAGCAGCTCCGACTAGTAGATTTACACTTTTAGGGCCTTGGAGAACTGTGGGGGGCAATGATCGGTGGTTGATAGAGGAATAGATTGTGGAAGTTTAAAAAGAGAGAGTAATGGGAGGAGTAATGAATGAATGGGGATGAAATGAGGGGTTGGGGAGTTTAAATGATGAAAATTTATAATAAACTCCAATCGGGTCGGGTCGGGTATGCCTCATTAATCACACGACGATTTCCTAACGACGGTCCATCGCAGTTATGACGACCCAGGTTCCGTCGTGTGTTCCCTAGTTTGAAAATAACATAAAAAACGTACCTAGAACGACGGATGCATACGACGGTCCGTCGCGGGCGCAATGGTCCGTCGATGTGTCCGTCAGTGACTGCTGCTGAGTAATTTTCTGCAGAATTTCCTGGTAATGTGCCTGCAAATTTTAAACCCATTAGTAGAAAAATGCTACCATTACTGAAAAGACGACAAGTATTGGGTTTCCTCCCAACAAGCGCAACCTGGAGTTGAATAAATTCACCAAATCCCCGACCATAAACTCTCGTTTTTCAATTTTGTTGTCATGGTACTTCTTCATCTTTTCTTTGTATAGGGCTGAGCTTTCATAGGCTTTCAGGAGAAATTCATCGAGTTCATTGAACCCATTTCACCGTTGGTCTGCAGCTTCGCTCCAATCCATTTTAACTTCTTCATAGACCACATGGCTTTATGCTCTAACTCAACCGGAAGATGACAAGCTTTCCCATATACAAGTTGGTATGGAGACATACATATGGGAGTCTTATATGCTGTCCGGTAGGCCCAATGAGCATCATCAAGCCTCCTTGACCAATCCGTTCTACTAGCGTTCACTGTTTTTGACAATATCTGTTTGATCTCCCGATTCGACACTTCAACTTGCCCACTAGTTTGAGGGTGGTAAGGAGTGGCCACATTATGGCGAACCCCATATTTCCCCAATAACCCCTTGAACAATCTGTTGCAGAAGTGGGAGCCCCCATCACTAATAAATGGCTCTTGGGGTGCCAAAATGAGAGAATATATTCTTTTTCAAGAATGCAGTGACACTCTTCCCTTCATTGTTTGCGAGGTCTATGGCTTCGACCCATTTAGATACATAATCAACTGCTACTAGAATGTACTTCATTCCATGAGAACTCACGAAAGGGCCCATAAAGTCAATACCCCAAACATCAAATAACTCAATCACAAGAATGGGGTTTAGCGGGAGCTCTTGCTTTCTTGAAATACCGCCATCTCGTTGTCATCTGTCACATGCTTCAGCAAACCCATGATCATCTTGATGAAGAGTTGGCCAATAGTAACCACATTGTAATATCTTATGAGCGGTTCGGATACCACTGTGATGTCCACGAACGGGTGAGGAATGGCATGCCTCCAACACACTCAACATCTCACATTCTGGCACACAACGCCGAAAAAGCCCAACCTCCTATACAAGTATGGTTCATCCCAAAAGAACTTCTTCACATCGTACATGAATTTTTTTCTTTGATGAAAGGACTAGTCTAATGGAACAATATCACTAGCCAGATAGTTCGCAAAATCTGCGAACCATGGGATCAAGTCTTGTGAAGCAGCCAATACTTTTTCATTGGGGAAAGTATCATCAATGTCAGTCTTATCCCCTAACTCTCTCATAGCTTCATCCTCTAGACGAGACAAGTGATCAGCAACTTGATTTTCAGTTCCTTTTCTATCCATCACTTCAAAGTCAAATTCTTGTAGCAGTAATACACAACGAATCAGCCTAGGTTTCGCATCCTTCTTCGCCATCAAATATCTCAATGCTGAGTGGTGAGAATGCACTATAACTCTAGTACCTAGCAAATAGGAGTGAAATTTCTAAAAAGCAAAGACTACTGTAAGGAGTTCTTGCTCGGTTACTGTGTAGTTCTTCTGAGCTTCATTTAGGGATTTACTAGCATAGTAAATGGGATGAAGGATTTTGTTTTTTCTCTGTCCCAGTACTACACCAAGAGCCACCCCACTAGCATCGCACGTCACCTCAAATGGACTATTCCAATCCGGAGAAATAATGATAGGCGCAGACACCAATTTTTCTTTTAGCTCACCTAATGCTTTAAGACAGGATTCATCAAAACAAAATTTACAATCTTTCTCCAGTAGTTTTCACAATGGGTGTGCAATCTTTGAAAAGTCCTTGATGAATCTCCGGTAAAAACCTGCATGCCCAAGAAAGCTTCTCACACCTTTCACAGAGATCGGTGGGGGAAGTCTCTCTATTACCTCAACTTTAGCTCGATCAACCTCTATGCCCTTTTTTGAAATGCGATGACCTAACACAATACCCTCTTTCACCATGAAATGACACATTTCCAAGTTTAGTAATAAATTTTAGTCTTCACATATCTTAAGGACCTCAGATAAATTAATCAAACACCGCTCGAATGAATCACCAACCACAGAAAGTCATCCATAAAAACTGCTATAGTATCCTCCACCATGTCAGAAAATATCGACATCATACATCTCTGAAATGTTGCGGGTGCATTGCACAACCCAAACGACATTCTTATGAACACAAAGGTCCTATATGGACAAGTAAAAGTGGTTTTCTCTTGATCTTCTGGTGCAATAGAAATCTGATTATACCCCGAATATCCATCAAGAAAACAGTACCACCATTTTCCGGTAAGTCTATCCAACATCTGATCCATGAAGGGCATAGGAAAGTGGTCTTTTTCAGTCCACGAATTTAGTTTGCGGTAATCCATACACACCCTCCATCCAGTAACAGGTCTCATTGGAACAAGTTCATTTTTTTCGTTAGGGACCACAGTCATTCCCCCTTTCTTAGGTACACACTGAACCGGGCATACCCAACTACTATTGGCGATTGGATAGATTACTCCGGCATCCAACCACTTAATGATTTCATTCTTCATGACCTCTTGCATAGGAGGATTTAAGCGTCTCTGGTGCTCAATACTCGGCTTATGATCAGGCATGAGTTGGATTTTATAAGAGCAAATACCAGGAGGGATCCCAATAATGTCCACAATAGTCCACCCAATAGCTCTTTTGAACCTTTCTAGTACCTTCACCAAACTCTAAACTTGTTGTTCATCAAGGTCTGATGCAATGATTTCCGGCAAAGCGTCACCATTTCCTAAGAAGTCATACCTGAGATGAGGTGGGAGACCTTTTAGTTCTAATTTTGGAGCCTCCTCTATAGATTGTTTCGCGGGTGGGGACTCGCGATTCTTCATATCAAGCTCAAATTTCTTCCGTTTAAACCGAACATTACCTCGGTCAAGAGCCACGACTAATGACTCATACTCTTCAATGCAATCGCTATCAAAGTTCATTATCACTGCCGCTAATGCTTCTACACCTAGACGTTCTTCTATTTGTGTCTCAGATGTCTCACCCATGTTGTAGGATATAGCAGATACCGATTGGAGCTCACCACTCTGCCTCATGGACCTAAAAATATTAAAGGTCACTTCCTCATTGTTCAACCGAAATTTCATCTGCCCCTTTTCCATGTCTACTAAGGCTCTTCCCGTAGCAAGGAATGACCTCCCAAGCATAATGGGCACTTCAAAATCGACTTCGCAATCAAGAATAACAAAATCTGCTGGAAATATGAATGACTCCACTTTTACTAGCACATCGTGGAGTATCCCTATAGGCCGTTTTACTGTTCGATCAGCCATCAGTACCCGCATCGCAGTGGGCTTTGGGTGACCCAAACCCAACTTCTTGTAAATCGAGAGGGGCATGAGATTTATGCTTGCCCCCAGATCACATAATGCTTTCGCAAAATGTAATAGCCCGATTGTACAAGGAATAGTGAACGCACCCGGATCTTCTTTCTTTTGGACCAGAGATCTTTTAGCAATAGCACTAATTGCTGCATTCTATCATCATCCTCAAAAGTGACTGATCTTTTCTTTGTGACCAGATCTTTCATAAACATGGAGTAACAGGGCATTTGTTCTAAAGCTTCTACCATAGGGTCATTGATAGAAAGTTGCTTCAACATTGTTATAAAACGTCGATATTTGCCAACCTCGGTCTTGTTCAATAATCTTTGAGGAAATGGGGGTGGTTGCCTAGGCATAGTAGTTACATTTTTAGGCACTTCATCATCTTTTGCAGTGTAATCCTCTAATTCAGCATCAACATTTACCACTTTATCAGTATCTTTTATCAACTTTTTCTCATTAGACGGCATAGGTGGGTCAATGGTCTGCTTGCCACCGCGAGTAGTAATTGCCATATAATGTCCATCATTTTTCGCATTTTGGACAGTGTTGCTAGGAAGAGTGCCCGGTTGCCGTGTGTTCACAGTTGCAGATAATTGGGCTAATTGTAACTCAAGTTGCTTAATCGATATTGCATGTGTATCAACTATTTGCCCAATACCCGCTAAATCATTCCTCAACTCTTTATTGTGCTCATCACTAGCATCGAACCTCCTCATCATTTTATGCAACATATCCTCAACTCGCAACATACTACCTCCACCATCCCTAGGAGTAACTTCACGATTTTGAGGAGGGTCCATTCTTGTCGTTTCTATTATCATAGTTACCCTTGTTGAAGTTGTTGTCGCGATTGTAGTTTCCATCTCGGACATAATGACCCTCACGATTGTAGTTACCATAGTACCTTGGTTCCCTTGACCTTGGCGCTAATTCTCCTTATTAGAGCCTTGGGCACTTGGTCGGAAACCCCGCATCTGTTCATTTACTGCATAGGAATCCTCCTCATAATAACACTCATCGTTTTGTGGCGGTGGTTTCGACAAGTAGTTGACTGCATTTATCTTTTTTGCACCCCCAATGACATGTTTTAGTACCAACCCAAGCTCGGTTCTAATCTGAGCCATTTCTTCCCTAATCTCATCTGTGGCTGGGTTGTGAGTGGACTGCACTGCGAAGGTGTTTCTCCCTGTATCAGACTTCCTAGTACTCCAAGCTTTGTTATTCCGGGAGATTTTCTCTAATTTTTCAGCAATCTCAGCATAAGGACACTCCCCATAAGATCCACCTGCTATAGTGTCCAACACCTCTTTATTGTTATCATCCTGTCCTCGATAGAAGTATTCCTTAAGTGACTCATCATCTATACGGTTATTTGGAACACCTCTCAAGAATGAGGTGAATCTATCCCAAGAACTACTAACTGACTCTC
>NC_028637.1:68380948-68417977 GCF_001406875.1 Solanum pennellii | reverse complement strand
ATTCTTTTCCTATTATCTACCTCCTTGGTCCGGCAAGTAGCATTAAGGCGAGTTCTAACGTTGGCCATCCGTTAAAAAGACTTCTAAGCGAAAGAATTATTAATACATGCAAGACACTATTCTAGAATTGTTATTTTAGTTAGGGTTTATCTCATTATTTGCCTATGGTTCCCACAACCCTAGTTATGGAGTTTAGCTACTCATAGTCATAAACACAATATTCAAATATATTAAATAAGAATTCATGTACTTACTTCAATGAGAAAGAGTAAAATCCAAAAGTTTGCTTGATTAATCACCAAAAATCACTTGCAAGAATCTCAAAGTAAACAGTAATCTCACAAAATCTCAAAGTATAAATTATCAATTATCCAGAGTCTAATAACAATCTAAAAGTCTAACCTAACAGAGTCTAACCTCAAAAACGAGGTTTTTCGAACTATTTAAAAAAAAATAAAAACCTAATTAAACAAGGACTCTGTTTGCTGGAAATCTGCCAAAACGCGGCTGGGTCGACGGACAACGCGACGGATCGTCGTGGTCACGACGGACCGTCATAGACTCCGTTGTCCCATACTTATGCAATTTCTTCTGCTTCTCTCTTCATTACCCTCGAAGGCAAGTATGACAGACCGTCATAGGCACAAGGGTCCGTCGAGGGTCTTCGTTCAAAAACACTTCAACTCTTGGAATCTGGGTACTGGGATCACTTCTCTGAACTTCATGACGAGCCTGCAGGACGGAGCATCATAGACACGACGGACCGTCACAAGCTTCGTAACCCCTCACTTGGTCAGACTTCCCCATCTTCCTTCAGCAGCTTCACTACGCTGCCACCTACGGACCGTCACAAGCACGACGAACCGTCACAAGCACGACGAACCGTCATAAGCTCCGTAGGTGGTCTCTTCTGCATATCTTCACTCAAAATCTCCGCATTCAGCTTTGAACAGATTTCCTGCAAAACAGAGAGAAACTTATATAAAAATTAGCACAAAAAGACTTTCGGACGCACTAAACTTAAGGGAAAAGTATTAATTATACCGTGAAACCACGGTATATCACTCAACGAGCAAACCTCTAAACAAAAGTTAAAGGAACAGAATTCGGGTACTTATTAAACCTTATCCGAAACTCCACAAGTAAATCAGGCATGAAACAAACCAGACCTAACAGCTCACAGTTTACATAGCACACAAGTCAACAACAACACTTAAAAAAGTTATATATCCTCATCAACAAGCTTCTTATTCATCAATCACAACTTCCACAAAAAGTCACTCACAATATCAACAACACAAGATCGAGTTCATTAATGATAAAAATGTGTAATGCGATGAATTGCAATATCAAGAATAATGATGCATGTTTGACCTAGTGATACTCACCCAATGTCTCTCAGTCTTGGATCCATGAGGGACATATCTATTCATGCATCCATCGTGGTGTGCAATACGACCCTCGATAATGTTAACCATCGTGGCGCGCGATATGTCTCTCAAAATATAGTATCCATTGCGGTGCGCGATACGTCCCTCGAATTAATACATCCTCCTTATTTTCTTATTCTTTTTGAATTTACACTTGTCACAATCATGTCTCAAAACAATGAAAATGGCATGTTCACGCAAATAATAATGAGATGGTCATTATCACAACATTGCGTGATTCACAACAACACATTCATGATACAACATTAACAATGGTTCAACAAGTTTTTCAAACAATTCTTAACATATCACACACCATCAAGTAATCACATCGCCTTTTTAATACCCCTTTTTCATTATTAGAATTAATGATCATGGATAAGTCAACTCATCACAAAGTCTCAGTACTCCCCAAACATATCACAAGGAAATATACAAATTCCATACACTTAATAAGAGTTTAAAAATTCACATGCCTCAATCAACCATGAATTCACTTAAGTGCTTGAGCCTTTCTCTTTCGTTGAACCTGCAACTCAAAACAATCTATATTTAAATAATGACTGCAATACGATTTCAAAACTAACAACACTCATACTACTATGTGTTTAGCCTTGACCAAAAAACTCATACGAACCTAAAATCAAGTTTATAAATTTTGATGTCCATTAACATGTAAATTCTAATGTCTTTCAAAATTCAAGCCTAGTGTTAAGTTCCAATATATAAAAACATGAACCATAATATAATCATCTTAAGGAAATTTTTTTAATGAATATTTGGATAATAAATCACCAAAATAATACGTTAGTTCACCGTAACAATCAATTGGCAAACTGAAACCCTTTTGAAGCAATCCATTCACACTTATTACTTATCTCCCAATTCACTATCTCATGATAATGCAAAGATAAATCCATATATTAATTCTTTTGTCTCATAGGAGCCTAACAATAACTTCAACCTACGTCAACAACATACATATACTAGTAATAGACATTTCTACCAACCAATCATATTCACACTAAGTGCGATTAGGTAATAATTACCAACTCAAAAAGTTTCTTTTCATCAAATAGAAACTTTACCTCTGTTATCCATGATGGCTTTTTGGTAAATGTGTGTCTGCAGCATTAGTTTTCTTCTGTTCGTGCGTGCTTTGGCTCTCAAAAATACCAGCCTCATTTAACAATAATTTACTCATATATATCAGCCAAATGGTATTGAATATTAAATAACTTATGAAGTTGATCCATTAACTATTAACTAAATTAGTGATCTGAAATTACCCACTAATTAAATAATAATAGACACTCATATAATTTAAAATTCCCAACCAACTTCACACGCTAATTATACGCGACTCAGGTCCACTATCGAGAGGGGTCAAATGATAATTTTATGAAAATTTCAAAAAATGACCTTTTGAGTCATTAAAGTAATTTGGGCGTTGAAAATTCTCACGTACACCATGAATCCGAATCGGTAAAGACTTCTTCTGTTCAACACAGTTTCTACCTTCAACTATAAAAGTAAAAGATCTAATCTACTTGTGCATCTCATGACTCAACAAATATCCTGAGAAATAACCTAATCCATCCTTAACTTGTGCAGATTAAGCTCAAGAGAATCGGTACCAATGTGTCTTACTGAAGGATATCATAGGTATATTCCCCGATCTTGATCTATAAACACTTGTTTACGACATACAACACTCTAAGGCAAGTGATTGTTTCCTTTTTTTGGTGTATAACCCTTCCTATGATATTTGTTAATCCCATTACTTATAATCTCTTCACTTGATTTCTATTCTTGCATTTCTTTGTTTTGAGCCTTGGTTGAACTATCTTGTCTTCTTGAATTATTGTTTCAACTTGATTTCACGTGTTTTCATTAGAGAGAAATTGCATTACACTACTTAAAAGTCATATACAAAGTTCAAAAAAAATGCGAGGTTTTTGACTTTTCTTAAAGTGTGTACAATCGTCACTTCCCTTTCCTTTAAGATCTCATGAATGCATCTTATGTTTATTGATATGTCCCATGAAATTCCTCAAATTTCATCTAAAATCTTATTAATAATCAAGGAATCATTTTCCATCACATTTGGTAAAATATTATTCTGAACACAGTGGTTCAACCCATCTTCTATTACTTAAACCTCAACTCTTAAAAAATCATATAAATCAAGCTTTTCTACTTCAGCAAACACCAAGTTACCATGGATGTCTCTCACATTAAGACCTTAGATCTACATTGAATATTGTAATTAATAGAGCCATCAGTGATGAACTTATAATTGCCTGCAGGAGGGTACAACCATCTAACAATTTTACAAGAAATAATAGGTGAATAAGATTCTACAAATTAAACAATTTAAACATAGGACTTAAGTACATTAAAAAGCAAAGAATATCTAGAATTACTCACTAGATGAATGTTTCTATTTATCTATCCCTTCATGGCATTCTTGGACCGTCTTCCTCGATGTTTTGTAATATTTCTTTTTTTTTCAAATCTGTCAAATGATGAATATTGGTAAAGCTATATCAGTGGCTTCAATTTAATAACATAATCAGTGCTCCGTATTTGTCTAGTGTTTGGTTAAGTTCAACAAAAGGATAACGTATCTCACCATTACCTGCAAATGTTAGCCATAAAGGCATAAAATAAGTGCGAGGCACAAAAAGGTTGTCAAAGATTTCTTGTATAGAGTGAGCAAAAACAACATTACACAGAATCTACTATACTATTTTTAACTTAGACCTCTCATATAGGAATTATTTGAAACCACACCCTCCAAAATAGAAAAAATATTCTTAATAGAATACTCTTTTCCTATATGTTCATGACGCCCAGCTGGTTCCTCTTACGTTGTCTAGTCATGTTCCAAAAACTAACCAGTGTAAATTTTCTTTTGCTATTTTGCATCTGCCAATTTTTTTTTATTCTAACTGCTTCACAATTCCCAAGATATCAACCACATAATCACACACTTATGTTTTTTGAAATCACTCATAACAATCATGTTCCATCCATCATGCTCCATGATTTGATGAATATATTCATATCCTTCTATGGGTCCATGTGTAATAAGGTAATAGATATTGTAAATCATCTAGTTGTGTTCAATTATTAAACCGAAGATTAGTATGGCAACCTCTAGATTCCCACCACATCTCTTGATCTATCTTATTTTTGACTTGCATAATTAACTTCAATACTTGAGATCTACATTAAACAATTCATGGTGTGTTTTTTGAAATGCTACTTCCATAGAAATTTTCCCATAAAGACCTTTTGGTCCTGAAATTCAAAAAATATTTTGAAAATAGAGTCTGTAAAAGATCAAACATAGACCTAAATCCTAGTGCTCTCACTTCTCTGAGTTGACACACGTCTTCCTAAGCAACCCACTACTTTGCTCTACCTTCATATAAATTTTGCAAAACCTCTATGGATATCGTAAATGATACATTCAGAAGGCTTGACAGCAGAGAAAAAATATAATTGGGAACTTTGCAAAACATGATTAATAAGCACAACCTTCCTTCCAAAAGATAACAATTTACCCTTTCAAAACCATAACTTTATCTTAATTTTCCTAATCAAATCAACCAAGTAAGTTCTTTTTGGCATATGCCCTATAGGACAACCAAAATAAATAAAAGGGAACTTACCTCTCAATAAACCAGTTGTCTATTCTTCTCAGTTAACCGAATCACTAGCATCTTACTAAACACATAGAAAAAAAAATTCTCCTGATTAATCTTTTGGCCTAACTGATTTCCACATTCATGCAACACCTCATTATCAATAAAAGAGAATTATTTTATGCTGATGCATAGATATAGTATCATTTGCATACGCAAATTGATTTAACTTGTCACTCTATTTAGTTATTCAAAAATAATGAAATTCATTGTTATACAACAATTGATTCAAGGTTGTAGATAGGACTTCAACTGATAATATAAATAACATAGGTGAGAAGGGATCCCTTGAGGGATGGAAAAAATCATCAGCTTTTCAATTTATAAGAATAAAGTATCAATTATTAGCCACAATTCTTCAAATGAAATCAAGAACTGACTAACCAATTATGAATTTCCATTTCACTATAGCATATGTCTTTGCCATATCTTGCTTCATCATTATGAGTACTATTCAAGACGTAGATATTGAACACAATTGATCCTCAGATCATTATCAATCAAAACTAACGTATTTCAAAGAAAAACTCATGGGGCAAAGGAAAATGGAGAGGAAAAATTTGTCCAGACCATCAAACTACTATGATAAAACAAAAAAATACTAAAATTATCCAAAAGTAAATATGAAAGTCACAAAATACAATAAAAAGGGAAATATAGCCACAACAAGTTCCCCCCTCCACCCCCACAAAAATAAAACAGCAGTGTCTTCAATGAACGATAACATAACCAGCGTAGAAGATGACATAAAAAAGTCCCCTCGACATGTTATGCATGTGGAGTGCTTGCTTCTAGAGTCTCAAGGGGAGTAGCATCATCTTGGGTAAAAGTACCCGTTAAGGTAATCACAGGAGGTAGCATAGTAGGCTTAACTAGGTCATCCATGCACGACTATCCATGGGAGGAATGATGGATTCTGGAGAGACTCCACTAGTTAAGACTACAAAGGTCTCCTCAAGGTATCTCTCCAATGTAGCATTGACCATTGTATCTTTAATATTTTCCAGCTCCATTAGTTTTAATGAAATTCATTGGTCAACCCCTCTCTCCTAATTTTCCTAATCATCTATGTCTTAGGTAAAATACTCATTAGCCCTATCATTACCTCTCTTAACAACCATAGTATTAGCAATAGTAGTACCACCCATACTCGGCTACTCATCCACAACACTCATCACACTAAAGGCACATACTAACAAACCTTTCAGAAAAATGGAATGAACCCTATAGCACCGATATGTTTGTAGACCTTAGTTGGCCCGCATCTACCCTAAGGGTGGCATATCAACCATCATAGTAGATATAACATATTAACTACCCTCGATATTTTCTTGGGCGTGTAACCTAGTCATAAGATCATCCAACCTAAGTCATTTAACAATATAGTGGCCTCACACTGAATTAACTTGTCTCTTATGGAAGCCAAAGCAACCTCTATCGCCTGATCCATCTACTCTGGCAGTCCTTCCTAACCTTAGCTGCCCTTACATCTGAAAATCAGACAAGATTTCCCATTTGGTAAATCGTGGCTTGGCTTAAAGAGATCAGAAGACTGGATTGGGTGTAGGTGCAGGTACATGTGCAGGTGCAGCAAAAACATAAGTATAGATGTAGAGGGCATGGACCAAGGTTAGGGTGTACATAACTAGTCCACAGAACAAACGAGTTGAGTAGCCTCAATCTCAAGAGTGGTAGAATCAACCACATACATCATATTTAGTGGTTGTAGCTTCCTCTACGCCATATAATCCCATAATTAGTCAACCTCGGTCCTCCAAATGTCATTGGATTAGGCTGGGGTGATCCTCGCATCAGTATTTACCCTAAAAGAAACTCATACATTTTCACTCAATCGTGTGACGAAGACTAAATAAGACAGAGAAATGTGATCTTGTCTAGTTCTTATTAGCATCCCATCCATAATAATCAGAATAATATTAATGTTCTTTTTTTACAATAATTCTACCCACCAACACAAACTTGGGGTGATAAATAATAGATTTATTCAGGAAGGTTGATGTTACTACGTATGAATCTAAACAAATATCAGTCCATTACATTCATATATTTCTTCTTAATTTTGACTATGCCATCCAAAAAATAATGATAGGTATCAAAAATAAGTAGTGCTAACCAACCTTTGAGAGAATGGAGATCATGATGCATCCATATTGTAAACAGGTAAACCTAAAGTCCTTTTACACCAAAAGCAATATTAATAGCACCTACGTGGAATTATATCATTTTGGAACAAACCTCAACGTCATCTACGGTCTTCTAAACTACCTCTTTCCTTTTTTGGCAAAGCCTCAGCGTAGACACAATAAAATTCTCGAACCGATGCTAGAAGATACAAGGTTTTAGGTCTTGTGAACTTCTCCATCCCATGAAAATGAATGGTGTCCCATATGGCGGGTTAGTCATTTATGACTCAGTCTGTGGGGAATGGTCTCTCATCATGAATTTTTCTTTATCTATAAACCTTGATCCTTTTAAGGGCCCTTGGAGTGATAATTGGGATAACACGAGATGTAGGTGCTTTAGTTTTAGGAATTTGAACCAACTTGGACCTGAGATATGTTCTTTACCTAGCAATCATCTTCTTAAATTTCATACTCACACGTGTGGAGGAGCATGGATGATTTTTTAATTAGCATGGAGGTGTGGGAGGTTACCACCAATTTACTATAAATTCTAGATATTTCTTTCAAGGCACATTTATTCAAACCTAGATTTGGTGGCATTTGAATTTTTTTTCCCAAGGCTCACCTACTGGAAAGGGGATACACCAAGCTAGTTTTGAGATCTTTGGTAAGCTCCCTGAAGATAACAATGCACTATTTTTAAGAACTCGAGCAAGATGGTTTGATTCATGTCCAACTCGGTGATTTATCAAATTGATTTTGGCGGGCAATGATAAGTCTGCTTAAAAAGTGAAAAATTAAAAATAATAGTTGCAATGTGAGATTTCCGCTCCCACTAAGAAATACAATGAGTGAATTGCAACCTTGAGTTATGACCCCTACACTTGGGGATAATGTAGGTGAAAGAAGGTATTAGTATAAAAATGCACTAGTCGTGCATAAAAACACTTGAAAAATGCTAAAAGAGACATTTATTTTGAAAGCATCCACTTTACCAACATTTAAAATCATCAAGGAGATAGTTGGAAAACATATTTCAAAACAGCATATTGAATGCAAGCTAGCCTTATCTTGAAGATCTTTGAACACTCAGGCAATACTTCTTTAAGCTTACCTTAGTTGATGTTTACTTTGAACACTACGAGAATCCACTTTAATCAAGACTTAGTAGCATTATAAACATCTTTAATTGTGAAAAATAAGCCTTGAGAGACATGAGACCATGTGAGCTTAACATGAATTTCGGTGAGTCCCTCACCGAAAAGATTGGTCTACTTGCCTAAGGTAGAACCGATAAATCTTAGCTTAGGTTTATTCACTAGCTAATAACTTATGAGGACACGTAGTTTATTAGATAATGATATTGCTAGTAGAAACCCTACGTTACCACGTGAGACCTTCCATATAATGCAATATCCACTAGGTGTTAAGCATTAGATTCCCACGAAGTTGTTTAATCTTGACTCTATTACTTGTGAAAGGGCGTCCTTGGCCTACCAATTCAAGGTATATAACTAGAATAGCTCATCAATTCCTCATGAAAGGGTGACGTTGGACTACCGATTCATGCTACATCATTTAAGATAGCTCTTTAATTATTGATGAAACGGTGTTATTGGTGTACATAGTTAAGGTAGGTAATTAAGATAACTCTTTAGACCATACGTGAGTAAGCCTTTCACCATCCATAATTACTTTCTTTTAGATTGAATATGAGAAAGCCTTTAAACCCTTGAATTTTCATTGCTCTTGAATAGGTGTGTATATGAGAATGTCCTTCCAACAACGCAACAATAACAACAACATGGACACTTTACTCTCAAAGTATCATCAATACAATAGCATAGATTTCACAAAAAAAGCATAATCTCATACTTTACCTCCTTGAGGTTCAAAACATTCTTTCAATCATCATATATTGAATTCTAGCATTAGACATGAATCTCATTATAATTCAAGTATTTATATCACTTAACGCATTAATTTATAGAATTCCTCTTTCTTCAATAAAAACCAACATCATATCATCGACTTTGTGAATTGAGGGATTCACATGGGTTCTTGGGGATACATTATAAAAACCCTAGGAAATAATAAATTCATGCTTGCTATAAAAAAATTCAATAAGAATTACCTTTGAAAGAAACCCATGACTTATGAATCAAACCCTAAAAATTGGGGACCTTTATCTTTTTGAAATTGGAAATCTTTCGAGGACTCGTTGGATGAAAGTTATCCATGGATAAAAACTACCATACCTTAACAACAAAACCCAATGAAATTAGTGTAAAATATCTTCCCCCTAAACCCTAATTTGAATCTTTTCTTATTCTTCCTCAAGTTTCTATAGAGTGAATAATTTGAATGGGATGAACAGTGAGAATTAATATGGGTTATGGAAAATATAACTTGATTGTGTATGTTTTAGAGTTAAAAAGGTTATATAGTGACCCCAGTTATAGAAAAAAGACCTTACTTAAGCTGGATTAAATCTAGAAATGATCCGATTGCCCTTAAAATTAATTCCC
This sequence comes from Solanum pennellii, assembly GCF_001406875.1. Taxonomy (NCBI): domain Eukaryota; kingdom Viridiplantae; phylum Streptophyta; class Magnoliopsida; order Solanales; family Solanaceae; genus Solanum; species Solanum pennellii. Next base: position 68,408,162 of record NC_028637.1, on the reverse strand, counting down.
ACTCCACAATCGACGAACCGTCAATGGACCTCTCCATCCTGGCCGATCATGGTGTTGAAAGAGTTCTTTTACGTCCTACGGACCCCTGGACCATGAACCATCGATGGACGTATGGTCCATGGGTCCAGCCGTCGACCTGATATTGAGATATTGTGAGGTGTCTAACCACGGCCACCTACGATAAATTTTTTTACCATGATATCTTGTTGGCCACCATGGTGGCACTCAGAACTTTTTGAAGAGCTGTTATTTGCCTTGTTTAGAATCCAAGGTGTTACAATATCTCTCCCTTGGGAACATTCGTCCTTGAATGATTATGTAGACACCTTATGGAAGTAACTTAATATTAGAAGGATATCATACATGCAACATTAAAACAATGCACAATACAAATGAGGAAACTTCAACTCTAACTCAAATATACTGAACGCATGACAAGGAAGTAGGAACTAATCTATCCACCCATTATGCATGAAATCAATATTTCACATGTTCTTAGGAGGAATTACCTTCTCTAAGATAAAAGCATGCTCAACACAATCTCATGTAACCTTTATGTAATTTGCTCTCAAAAAGCATAATTAAAGCATATTAAACATTTCATCTCATGAAGCATATAGGCAACTTTTACTCAATGCACAACAATTCATCTCATGAAGCATATAGGCAACTCTTACTCAATGAACAACAACATGAGGAAAATTGCATCATGGGAACTCTTTTTCTTGATAAACATAAATTTCTTATGAACATGCATAACATAGGGAAATCATGGAAACTTATATAACACACATGACTCCCCAAACAAGAAAAACTCAAGAGAAACTACTTGCGTCAAGATAGAATAAGAGTAGAAGTAAAAAGATGAGGATATCAGGACTTCATATCGGTCTAGGCCTCCCATGTAGCACGCTCACCTAATTTATTTCTCCATAAGACTTTCACTGGAGACATTTCCTTGTTTGTTAGTCTCTTAACTTAATGGTATAGAATCTCTACCAAAACTTCCTTATATGTGAGACTTTCATTGACCCCATTTATTTTAAGGGGATTATGCATGTCTTATCTTCAACAAACATCTTTATCATAAAGACATGAAACACCGCATGTACCGAACCTAACTCACTTGAGAAGTCTAACCAATAGGATTCTTATAAACATATCAGAGACTAAGTTTCCCTTACTTTCCAAATCTCATCATACCCTCATGGATGAGATCTTTAAATATACCCAATCATTAGCGTCAAATTCTAGGTCCCTTCTCCTCATTTCGACATAATATTTTTCCGACATTGAGACATTGTCAAGCTCTCTCTATTGAATTGGACATTCTCAATGACTCTAAAACCGATTTAGGGACTAATATAGCACTTCCCCCACCTCGAACCAACTACACCTGCTGCAAATAAGTCCTAAAATTTATCCATACTGATACAAGAGTGATAGATATTATTTTAGGCATACTTTACCAATAGAAAAAAGTCATCCCAATTACCCTTAAAGTGAATTACACAAGACCTTGACATATATTCCAAGGTTTGGATGGTGCGCTTCACTTCCCTATCAATTTGGGGATGAAAAGTTGTGTTAAGCTTAACCTTGGTGCCAAGACCCTTTTAAAAAAACCTCAAAGGGTAAGAATTTAATTGAGGGCCGTGATCAGAAATAATGGATAAAAGTAATTCCTTTAACTATACCATTTCTCTTATATACAAATTAGCATAGTCCACCACCGAAAAAGAAACCTTGATAGGAATAAAGTGAGACAATTTCGTCAGCCCATCTACAACCCAAAGAGAGTCATGTTTCCTTCGGGTTTGAGGCATCCCAATAATAAATTCCATATCACATCTTCCATTTCCTAGAAGGAATACCTATATTCTGGGACAACACTCCTTGTTTGTGATGCTCAAACCTAACTTGTGGACGATTAGGATACATTGCAACAAATTGCACAATACTTTCTTCATATAATTCCACCAATAGACCTTCCTCAAGTTACGGTAATTCTTGGTGGCTCCCAGCTGAATAGTATATCGAGAACTATGAGCTTCTGGCAAGGTTTTCTCTCTAATGTCATCAACATTAGGAACACATAAATGATCTTGGTATGTAAATACACCATCTTTCTCTTGGGAAAAACCTTAACAGATTTCTTAAGTACTACCTTTTTCAATTTGAATAAAAATAGGATCAAGGCCTTGCTTAGATTTTACGTTTGCCACTAACGAAGATTCGATCCCATTATGAACCATAGAACCACCATAGGTGGAGTCCACTAATTGGACACATAATTGTGCCACCCTTTAAATATCTTGAACCAACTTTTTCTTATAATTTCAATATGGGCCACACTACTCAAAGACAACGTACTAAGAGCATTTGCAACCAGATTTTCCTTGTCGGGTTGATAGACAATAGTCATGTCATAATCTTTCAATAGTTTAAGACACCTCTTTGGCAGAGAATAAAATCTTTTTGACTAAACACGTATTGTAAACTTTTGTCATTGGTAAACACATCAACATGAATTCCTTATAGAAAATGCCTCAACATTTTTAATACAAAAAGAACCGCCGCTAATTCAAGGTCATGGGTAGTATAATTTTTCTCATGGACTTTAAGTTGACATGAAGCACAGTCAATCACCTTACTTTTTTTCATAAGAACACCTCCCAACCCAACTCTAGAGGCGTCACAATACACCAAAAAACCATGAGTTCCTTCCGGTAAAGTCAACACCAGAGCAAAAGTAAGTCTATTCTTCAAATCTTGGAAACTTTTCTCACAAGCTTCTACCAAAATGAACTTAGACTTCTTTTTGAGTCAAATCCATCATCCAAGAGGTGATAAATTAAAACCCCTAAACAAACATTCTATAATAACCTGCCAAATCCAAAAAGATTCTAATGTCACAAGGAGTTAGAGGTCTTGGCCAACTAATGAATGTGTCAATCTACTTAGGATCAACCTAAATACCCTTACTTGACATAATATTCTCAAGGAATAATAGGGACCTTAACAAAAATTCTCACATTCTTTATTTTGCAAAATTTTGATGGTCCTTAAGAACATGAAATACAATTATCAAATGGTCAACATGCTCACTCTCACTCCTTGAATAGATCAAAATGTCATCAATGAACATAATCAGAAACATTTCAATGAATTTTCTAAATACCTTATTCATCATGTTCATAAACACCATCGGAGCATTAGTAAACCCAAACGACATTCCAAAAAACTCATAATTACCATATTGTGTTCTAAAAGTGCAACAACCCAGGAGAACCCCCTACTTTTAATAAGGCGTATTCGACCTCTCTGAGGTCTTATAGAAGCCTTTAACGTACATTCATCATATAAACATAAAATAGTGTGGAAAATTTACAACTTTTTCATAAGAAAAAACAAGACTAAAAGTGATCTTATTAAAAAATCATTAATACAAAGTTGAAGTACTAAGACTCATTATGCCATCTTAGACACGACTTGCATAAATACTTAGGGACATGACCCTTTCAATAAAAAATACATTACTAATCTATTACATGAACTTAAAAACTCTTATTAGAAAGGTCCTTAATCATCACGGATCCAACCGATATGGGAATAGTAATCCAAGCACTTCATTCTAAGAAAGGTCCATAAGCCAATACACTTTGTATAAAAAGATGAAGAAAAATGGTGTTAGTACAAGAATGCACTAAGTATGCTAGCCATGCAAAAACATGAATGTAAAGGGAACTTTGATTTGACACCATGAATCATGCATATTTAGAAAAACATCATGAACATTGATACAATAGAGACAATATAGACCACATACATCATCAAACACCTAGAAACCATTCGTAACAACACATAAAGCCTCACATTTAAGGCATATTGAATGCATACCGTACAATACCTTCCTTTTTATCTTAACTCATTTACTCAAGAACCCTTAAGAAATACTTAGTCCAATGTATTCCTTTAAGGTTACCAATGGTGAACTTTCATATCGCCTTCATCAATCCCACCACATATATTCATGAAGTCATAAGCATATCATAAGACATAACCTTCACACAAGATCGTCACTTATGATAGCCCCAAGTCACACAAGTGCGATATGCAAGTAATAATTTCTGATATCACTCACACTAAGTGTTTCTAGGAAGCCACCCTAGATTAGGAACATCATATTCAACAAGTTACAACATGTTCATTTATCATTAGATATAAGACCAACATACTTCATTAGTGTTCACATAAGAACTCCTTCATTTATTACATCTTAGTCATAACCCATTTAGTTCATATCATAGGTAAATCACCCTAACAACCCCTTTACATGTTCACTTGTGCAATTTACACGATTGGCCTTCCCCTACATATACTAAACAAACCCATTAAGAATTCATAAATGTAATTTACATGCATAATCATACTTCATGTATTGAGATAAGTAATGTCACTTTAACATGCATTCATTTCAATATACATAAACCATAGTCCTTATTTCATAAAAAGCTAATCATAACCTTCCTAAAGGTACACTTATTCAATGCATAAGTAGGGTCCATAGTGCTACTACACTAAGTAATTCTTTAAGAAGTCATGACTAGTGTTCATATTCTTATCTTAGTTCCTTTCTTATATTTTGGGAGACATAGCCATAATAGACATAGACCGAATGAGCTACATGGAATCCGGTGTACTACTCCAATATTGAAATAAAAGAGTGTACTATTTGCCAAGGTAGTACCTTCATATATAATTGGTATCAGTTGATCACTAAGCTAAGACCTACGAGGGCACGTAGTTATGGAACAAGAAGATTGCTACTAGAAACCCATACTCGATAAACATGGAGGTTTCAATATCATGAGACAACATCTATGTTGGGAACATGTACTTGCTAAATGTCAACGTTCTCTTATGGGAAGACGGACTTGCTAGATGTAAAGCCCCCACTCTAATTTTTGATGTTTAGTGGGTGCTAATATCAAATCCCTTTTTTAAACATCTTTAAGACATTATTTAATATTAGCTCATAAGTAGGCTTTATGGACTTAATTCTCTCATACATCATATAGCTCAAATGTTGCTAAGATGAGAATGACTTTTCATGATAGAACCTACATGATGTGAGTATGTCCTTTTACATAATCATATCATAATCATAACATAGTGTACTTTAGAGTACAATTGAGGAAACCTTTCAAGGGAGTCACTTTCACTAGACTATTATAAATCTTATTAATTCAAACATTAATGTGTATATATACAAATGCGAGAAATCCTTTCACATAAACACCTTTAGACAACAGATGTCCATTCTTCACCCATCATATATTTTTCATGTTTAAGAAGATAAAAAGGTGCATATGAGAATTATTCTTTCAATCAACACCCGAAATATATCATACTCATAGCTATGCATAGATTGTGTGTGTACATATTGGTCACTCATAATGACATAATAGAAACCACATTGGTATTGAAGGAAACATCCCTTCAAAGGATCACAACACATTTACAATATACCTCAAGTCATGAAAACCTCACATAGAGCATTTTAGGGATTCTAGACCATACAACCACATTCCATCATAGAAGACAATATCATATTCAACATTTGAATAGATAGTTTCTAACATGCATAAGATCACATATCATATAGGGATCATATATGTAGGGGTCATTCCACACTAGTACTAATCAAAATTAGGCATGTAGACCATACCTTACCCTGACAATCTCAAACATATTATACTTCACATTTTCAATACACCTTATTAATGATACTAACATTGAGGACTACATATATAACATTAATGGAACACCATTATGAACATATGCATCATAATCTATAATTCAGTTTACATCTATTGCCTTTAAGGCCATGATTAAAACATCCATAGATACACAAGAAGTAAACACTGCCACCGTAAGTGTACCAAACATCACAACATCAATTACAATTACTATAGACAAGAAGTTAGGTCAACTTACCAATTCTCCATGCCATGATAAACATAGATCAATAATCAAAAATTCATAATCAATAGATATAGATAACAGTCAAATTTAACAATATAATCAAATTCAATTACAATTCTTATTATGAAATCACATTCATCAAGACCCACATTATAGGCCAAATCGAGAATTAGGTTGATCATGGGTTATTCAAAGAATTTCATTGGAAGTAATCTTTAAAACCTTGACTAAATATTAATTCATTATTACAATGTCTTTACAAACAATTTGATAATGAACCCATGCTTACATTGGAAAATGAGATATTCGATCAATGAAACTCTTTGGAAACTCTTTGATAGAACTCCTTGAATGAAAGGTTATTCACGAATTAAGAGTAACCATACCTTATTTATTGAATACCTATAAAAATTGGAAAAGAAATTTGTTGAGAACCCATCTTCTAGCTTGAGCTTTAGCTTTGCTTCCGTAATTTTAAGATAATCCATTTGGGATGGAAGGGTTTTGTTTTGAAGAAAGAATTCTTATTTTGAGGTTTCTATCTGGTACCTCACTTAAAATAACCAAGAATAGGTAGAATAAACATTTATAATAAATTCCCCAAGTACCCAAAACACACTTATACTTAAATTGGACTTTTAGATACGTCCAACTCAATTTTTACTGCGCGCCATACTTGGGACATGGTTGCACATCGCGGAGGCACCACTGTGATTGGTTTCACAATTTTTTTGGGCAATAAGCCTCGTGACATACGTGTGACGGGGAGGTATATTGAGTAACCACCCCGCGACGTGGACTGGCCTCCTCATCTTGGTTCTGGTCGTACTGCCATGGCAGCTTCTTGCCCCATGTTTGGGTCCTTCAAAAGGACCCTTATGGTGGTCCTTGGGGAGTCATACTAGAACATTTTGATCCTAAACATGACACTAGGGTACCCACCACTGATTTTGGACTCCAAACGATACACCTAAACAATGAATACATATTAGAACTCACTAGCACAGAAAAGACTACTTTCCGGACGTCTTGATCGTCCCCGTAAGTTTGAATTTCAAACTCTTTAAAACTTACTTCAATGGTTGTACATTATTATTTTGTCAAATTGTTATATCGTAAAATTCATATGATGCACTAGTTCTTCCTATTTCATTATGAGGGTGTTTCAATACTCTCCCACTTGGAAAACATTCTTCCTCGAATGACACTAAAACACTGCCAAGGATTTAATTACTCGACTAGCAGATCACGGTACATAAAACACTTGTACAAAATAATAGTCAATGCACTAAACATACAAGGAACACTAACTTCATATCATTATGCACTCAATGCAACACAAGCAAGTACAAACTTCATTTACTAACTCATAATGGATTTAACATATGGACTTTCCTCATGCTTATAGGAGGAACTACCTTCTTCTAATCATGGCATGATCTTTACCCCTTTTTATCTCATCCTAGAGTCCAATGTGCAATAATTTTTAAATCACAAATAGGTAGGAACAACATTTCCAACTCATGGGGCAATTTAAACATTTCATACTAGGTGCACCTTAACACGAGAAATATAGATCATCTACTAGTCTATTCATTTAATCCTCGTGCTATCGAGAACATACACGATATTACCATGTTTAGTTATGTTCAAGGAGGGACTACCTTCTCGAAGTTACAACATACACATATAGCATCATAAAGCTCATAGGCTAGCATTTCACAAAGGTCAATTCATTTAAGGAGAAATTCCCAAATTCTAACCAAAGCATGCTCATACTCCCTTCCTCATTAAGTAAAATGAGCATTCATCATATCAAGATGCATAACAACATGACAAACATGCAATTTATTAAAATTCCCTTTTAAAGCAATAAGAATCTTTCAAAACATGCATAGTTTTATCTTCGACAGCTTATATATGGCAAAGATGCAAGTTATACTCATATGCAGGACTCCAAAACATACACAAGATACAAGGAACTCTTTGTCTCATGCTTGAGTAAGAATAGAAGGAAAACGTGGGGATATCAACAATCTTACTACTCAACTTATCATCCCCCCACTTGGGGGTAGACCCATCAAAGAGAACCTTATCTCATTCAAGAAAACTTTAACTTACCAACCCAAAGTGGTTCTCCACATGGATAAACTCAAGGATGTTCAATGTAGGAATGTTAAAGGCACTCAAAACTTTACCATGTAGGCACATTATCCCCCACTTGGGGTGATCTCAATCAACTCTTTACAATACCATACCCTTATCATCACCTTTGGCCTAATGTTTTAACCAACCATGCCTCTCTTCGAATCACCATTCTTAAGATCAATCTTAAAAGACAACTAACCTCTTTAGAGTTGGTCAACATCTATTCTCTTATCCTTCCAATGAACTAAGGGGTACATGCAACCTTCCAAGTCGGCCTTAGAGAAAAACACTATCCCAACTCATGAAATAGAGTCCATTTTTCCTCTTTTAGGAGTAAGCCTACACAAGAAGTACAGTCCACAAAAGGACAACCATGAAGAATTACTCATACAAAAGGGAAACTACCAACTCACACTATTCATCACATTCCTCTAAAACTCTTCAAGTCTATGCCATAACTTTTTACTGTCATTGCACATATCCATAAAGTAACTCTTTATCCAAACAAAGACTACATTAACTCATAACAACTCTAACGATACTAGAAGTACACCACAACAAAAGATTCTCAATAGAATGCTCTAAATATCATAGGCCACACATAGCCATGATTGGCATCACAATTCCAAATCTACCTTTAGATATACTCATCTTTTAACAAAATAATAATAAGAGTTAAAACTCACCTTTTCTTCCCTCGATCCTTGCAACATAACCGCTTCCAAGTAATTGCATCTAGAAGACCACCGGACAAGGGGAATAAGACAGAGATCATGTTGAGTTAAGCTCTATTTCATGACATAAGAATAATAAAGAAAGTGAAACTTCTATCATGTGGTAGCCTCTCACTCATAGATGTGTCGTGAATCACTCCTATAAATAAGACACTACTAGACGTTGCTCATGATACATTGAATCCTACGACCATTTCATAACCTTATGCTCAGTTACAAAGTTTATCACGGCCTGGGAGCACCCAGTAGTCGTAACACAGCGAATGTGACCTCTTAAAGGTCTGATACAATCCTTTAGCATACTTTCATCGCATAAATATAAAATAGTGCAAAGAATCTAAAACTTTTTCATAGGAAAGCACAAAAATACAAGTCATCTTATTTAAAAATAATTAATAAAATGTTTAAATACTAAATGTCATTCTGCAATCTTAGACACGACTTCCATAAATACTTAGGGACACAGCCCTTTGAATACAAAAAGAAACATTACTACTATATTTCATGAACTTAAAGAAACTCTTAATACAAAGGTCCTTGAATCATTAAGGACACACCCGAACTTTGGAATAGTAATCCAAACTCTTTATTCTAGAAAATGTCCATAAGCCACACCCACCTACACGTTGTGTAAAAAGATGAAGAAGAATGGTGTTAGTACAAGAATGCACTAAGTATAATAACCATGAAAAGGCATGTATTAAAAGGAACCTTTAGTTTGAAACCTTGCATCATGCCTTTTTATAAAAACATCATGAACATTTATACAATAGGCAGAATATAGACTTCATACATCACCAGGCACCTATATTCCATTCGTAATAACACATATAGTCATTTATTACATTTAAGACACATTCAATACATACCATACATTACCTTCTTTTTTATCTTAACTCCTTTCCTCAAGCAACCCTTAAGAAATACATAGTGCAATGTATCACCTTAATGTTGTTAATGGTGAACTTTCATATAACCTTCATGAATCTCACCACATATACTCATAAAATCATAAGAACATCATAAGACATAATCATCACATAGAAACCATCACCTCAGACAACCCCCAAATCACGCTAGTGTGATGTGCAAGTAACATTCCATCATATCACTCACACCAAGTGTTCCTAGGAATCCACCCTAGAATAGGCACATCATATTCAACAAGTCATAACATGTTTATTTATCATTAGACATAAGACTAACATACTTTATTATTGTTCACATAAGAACTGCTTCATTCATTATATCTTTTTCGTAACCCTTTTAGTTCATATCATAGGTAAACCACGCTCACAACCCCTTCACAAGATCACTTCTGCAATGTAAACATGGAGTCCCAGTCCCCCACATAGAATAAGAAAACCTATTAAGAAGTCATAAATGTAATTCACATGCATAATCATACTTCATGTATTGACATCAAGTAACTTTAACATGCATTCATTACAACATACATAAATCATAGTCCTTATTTCATAAAATAAGCCAATAATAACCTCATTTAAGGTCCACCTATACAATGCATAAGTAGGGTCTGTATTCCTACCTACACTAAGTAACTCTCAAGCATTCATAACTTGAGTTAATATTCTTATCTAAGTTCATTTCTTAACTTTCGGGAGACATACACATAAGTGACATAGACCATGTGGGCTGTGGAATCTGGTATTCTACTCCCACACCGAAAAGAGAGGGTACAACATGCCAAGGTTGGACCTTCATATATAATAGTTATCTAGTTGATCATCTAAGCTAAGACATAAGGGGGAACTTAGTTATGGAACAAGGAGATTGCTACATAAACCCGGACATGCTAGACGTGGAGGTTTACATCTCGATAGACAACATCTATGTAGGGAACTCGTACTTGCTAAACCTGAAGATTCTCTTGTGGGAAGCCGGACTTTCTAGACGTGAAACCCCCACTCTTATTTTTCATTTTCACTCTTGCTATGCTAAAACTCCCTTTTTAAACATCTTTAAGCCTTTAATTAACATTAATTCATAAGTAGTGTTTAGGGACTTAATTCGCTCATACATTATATAGATCAAAGGTAGCTAAGATGAGAACAACCTTTCATCATATCCCACATTATGTGACAATGTCCTTCACATAATCATATCATATTCATATTATAGTTTAATTTAGAGTACAATTGAGGAAATCTTTCAAGAGACTCATTTTCACTAGACTCTCATAAACATTATTCATTCATACATTCATGTGTGTGTATACAATGTGAGAAAGCCTTTAACATAAAAACCATTAGAAAATACATGTTCAGTCTTCATTATTCATATGTTTTTCATGCTTATTAAGATATAAAGATGCATATGAGAATTTTTCTTTCATTCAACACCCTAAATATATCATACTCATAACTATGCATGGGGTGTATATGTACATATTTTTACTCATAATGACATAATAGCAACCACATTGTTATTGAGGAAAACTTCCCTTCTAAGGATTACAATACATTCAAAATATTCCTCAATCCATGAACAACTCACATATAAAGCATCTTAGGAATTCCAGACCATACACCACATTCCATCATACAGGACAAGAATATACTCAACATTTAAATAGATAGCTCCTAACATTCATAAGATCATATATTCATATAGGGATAATATAGGTAGGGGTCACTCCACAGAATTACATATCACAATTAAGCATGTGTACCTTACCGTACCCTAACATATACACATTATACTTCACATTATCAATACACCTTAGTCATTATACCAATGTCCAGGACTACACACATAACGTTCATGGCACACCTTTTTGAACATATGCATCATAATCAAAAATTCACTTTGACATCTATCTCCTTCAAGGCCATGATAACATAATGCATATATAGAAAAGAAGTAAACACCGCCACCATAAGTGGACCAAACCATAAAATAGAAATTCCAATTACTATTGACAAGAAGTTAGGTCAACATACAGATTCTCCAAGACATGATCAACATAGATAAATCCTAAAAATTAATAATCAATAGATATATATAATAATGAAGTCTAAAAATACAATACAATTCAAGTAAAATTCATTAACATGTAATCATATTGATCATGGCTCACATTATTGGCCAAATAGAAAATTAGGACGATCATGCGTCCTTCAGAGAATTTCATTGAAATTCATCTTTAAAAACTTGATTGAAAATTAATGTATCATAAAAATGTCTTTGAAAACAATGTAAAGATGAACCCATGCTTAGATTGGAAATTGGGAAATTTGATCATAGAATTCTTTGGAAAATCTTTGACAGAATTCCTTGATTGAAAGGTTATTAAATAATAAACAGTTACCATACCTTTTTGATTGAAAAACCATAAAAACTTGAGAAGAAAACAGTTGAGAACCCATCATCTAGATTGAGCTTGAGCTTGTCCTCAAATGGAGTTTAGAGATAATCCATTTTGGAGGGAAGGGTTTTGTTTTGAATTATGAATTCTAGTTTTGGGGTTTCTATCTTTTATCCCATTCAAAAAACCCTAAAATAGGTATAATAATCGTTTGTAATAAATCTCCAAAGAACCCAAAACACCCCTATACTCAAATTAAACTTTTAGAAACATCCGACTTTATTTTTATTCACTCAGCCACATCTAGGACATGGCTGCGCGTCACAGAGGTACTTCCCCGATTTGTTTCATGAATTATTTATGGGGCAGTAAGCCTAGTGAAAAATGTGCTATGCAGAGGCATGTTGAGTGCTAAGCTCGAGAGGCGTACTGGTCTTCTCATATTTGTCCTGGTCGTGCTGCCTTAGTAGCTTCTTGGCCCATGTTTTAGTACTCTTTAAGGACCCTTAGGGTAGTCCTTGGGGAGTCGTACTCAAATGTTTTGACCCTAAACATGATCAGTAAGGCCCTTGGTCACCTCAACTAATTTTTTACTCTAAATGACACACCGAAACAAATAAGAAATACTAGAACACACTAGCACAAAAAAGACTAGTTTCCGGACGTCTTGATCGTGCCGTGACATTTGACTTCTAAAATCTTTGAAACTTATTTTAAGTGATGTAATTCATTGATTTAACAAGTTATTAGCTTTTGAAACTCATAAAAGGATTTAGTTCGTCCTATTTTATTTTTAGGGAGTTTTAAAAATCCATCTTTGGAATATTTTCATCTCTCACCCTGAATAAGTGATATCCTGATCTAAGGTTAATTTTTGAGAAGTAACTTTGCCCTAGTAGTTGGTCAAACAAGTAATCTATACATGGAAGAGAATACTAGTTCTTAATGGTAACTTTGTCCAACTATTGATAAATGATGCACATACAAAGAGACCCATCTTTCTTTCTAACAAAAAACACGAGAGCACCCCATAGTGAGATACTCGGTTTGATGAAGCCATTATCTAAGAATTAATTGAGATAGGCTGAGTATCTTGGAGAAGGTCAATACCAAAGTCTATTTATCGATTAGGAGGAATACCAGGTAGATCATCTGTGAATACCATGGATACTCAATTAGAACGGAGCCCAACTCACGAGTAGGGGTTTCAGAATCTACATCCCTTACCCTAAAAAATTGTAAGTGTAACCATTAGAGATCATCTTTCTAGATTTAAGACATCGATGCATTGACCTTTAAGCACATTATTCCCCCCTTCCACTATAGGATATGCTTGTTTGGGAACAGAAACTTGACTACACGAGTTCTACAATCAATAGATGTTTAACAAGCGTGAAACAAATCCATACCAAGTAAAACATTGAAATTTAACATGTGAAGCATACAAAATCACCAAGATCAACTTTATAAGATAAGAACATAGGGCATCTTTTTGTAAACCCTCTTAGTCACCATAATATCATAAACAGTCGTAGAGACACAAAAATGTTCTACTAAAAAATCATGGAGAGTGTCAAATCTCATTGTCAAATACTGCATCACAAAAGAAAAATTATTACTGGGTCTAACAAAAGCATACAAATCTATACGGAAAACTTTTAACATACCGGTGACTACTTCTGGAGAATTCTCTTGTTCACCTGAGATTTGGAGAGAATAGAAGCGGTTTGCCTTTAGAGAATATGTATTTGAACAACTATGAGGAGCTTGCTTTCCCTCTCCTTCATTAGTCATAGGCATAAGGAAATCTCTCATTTGGTTACCACTCTTACCACAACCATAACAACCATACATGCTTGGTAGACACGTTTCATTGTGCCTTCTTTAACACTTGGTAAAATTAGGCCTAGAAATCGAAGCTCTTTAACCATTACCTCTTTGAGGACTGGGTTATTCACCCTATATTTAATGAATGTGGAAGGAGGATTTTATGAACCTTTGTTAAAAAACCTTTGTCTAAACCCTGGTTGACCTTGGCTATCTCACCTTTTATTGGTAAATCCATCAATAGTCCTAGCCTTCTCTACCTCCCTATTTTTTTCCATGATCTTTGACTGCTAAATTTTTTGGTCTTGTACCATAAGACTTTCCATATCCATATCACAGATAAGCATTGATATTCTTCCACATTCTCTCTATACCATGTCGGAGATGCCCGCCACAAACTTACTCAACTTAGCCATAGAATCTGCCACCATAGTTGGAGCGTGCTCGGATAGTTGGGTGAACTTTAGAGAATACTCCCTCACAGTCATACTTCCTTGATGAAGATTAATGAAACTCTTGCACATTTGATTCCCTCATCTCAAGGGAAAAGAAACTATCAAGAAAAGCAGACATAAACATTTCCCACTCTACGGCCTCTGCTCCTGCCTATCTTCCTTCATTCCATTGGTTATACTACACTTGAGCAACACCTTCCAATTGATAATCGGCCAACTTCGCCTTCTCCATCGGAGTCACCCCCATAATATAAAGTACCTTATAGACCTCGTTGATAAATTATTGAGTATCTTCCTCAAGTTTGGAGACATGAAATTCTGGGGGTTTCATCCTTGCGAAGTCCTTCACTCTTGAAGCCACTGAATTTACATCAGGGTTCATAAGGGCAGACACATTTCTATTGCTTGTAATGCCAAGGTTTGACCCAACATTTGGAAAGCTGATCTAACGTCCACATTGTAAAATTTTTGACAATAGGATAGAGAGTTTGAGAATCTTGAGGAGCTTGAGGAGTAGATCCTTTATTCACATTTTCTTCCTCATTCCTTCAGTGGAAGCCCTTTTAGTAGTCATATCATGTCAATAATCAGGTAAGAATTAGGATAAAAACCCTTACATATTTAAAATCTATTGCGCGTAGGAATAATGAAAGAAGTGAAATTTCCTAAACATCTTGTAGTTTCTCATCCATAAATGTGGCACGCTTCACACTCATGAACAAGATTCTACAAGATGTGGCCTGTAAGACATCATCCTAGAATCATTCTAAACCTTGTGATCTGATTACAAGGTTTGTTATAATCCAGGGGTACCCTCTAAATGTAACACGACATATAAAATCCCTAAGGAGTCGACACAAGCCTCTAAATCCTCATAACATAAGAAATAGAATAATGAGAGAAAAAATGTTTCAAGTCAAAAAAAGTATTCATAAACGAAAGAGGAAATCTAGATGTTTTGTCTCAACATCTATTACAATTTTTAATAGATTAGGACCTAGTGCATACAACATGTATAAAAGGGAAAGTACATGAAAGAAATTAAAATATAGAACTCCATACTCAAACCAAGAGGACTCACCAAGCATTTGAATACGATCAATCCAAGATCAAGCCATAAAAATTTCAACCATGAGAACCAAACCCTACACACTGGAAAAGTGTAAGTAAAAGTAGGCACTATTACAAAAATGTTGTAAGCATGATAGTCATGCATAAAAAAACTTAAAACATGATAAAATGATATTTCTTTTGAAAGCATGCACTTTGCACAATTTAAGCAACATCATGGATATAGGCGGAAAACATAAAAAAAAACATCATATATGCAAGATCGCCTTATTTGAAGATCATTGAATACTTATGGGACACTTAATTGAGCATGATTATTTTGAACACTACAATATGCCTTTTTAAGAAAGTCTTAGTTCAATATTAAACATCCTATTATAGTGGGAAATAAGCCTTAACCGACATGGGATCATATCAGCTTAACATGGAATCAGGTGACTCCTTCACAAGAAAGGGTTACTTTACTTTCCTAAGGTAGAACAGATAAATCTTAACTTATAAGGATCCACTAGATAATAACCTATGAGGTCACATAGTTTATGGGATAAAGATATTGTTACTAGAAACCTGTCCTTACTATGGAAAAGGGTCCACCTCATGCAATATCCACTCGGTGCTAAGCATTACATTCCTACCGACTAGTTATTAAATCTTGACTTGACTCCATTACTCATGAAATGACGCCCTTGGCCTACTGACTCAAGGTAAATCACTAGCGTAGCTCATTATTTCCTTGTTGAAGGGTGTCATTGGCATACCAATTCAAGTTATATCAATTAAGATAACTCTTAATTGCTCATGAAATGGTGTCATTGGCTTAGCGATTTAAGGCGTATCATTAAGAAAACTATTTAGATCACGTGTTAGACCTTGCTTTTAGATTCAATTAGGTGATAAATCCTTCAAACCCTACAACCATCATTACTCATGCATATGTGAGTGTATTGAATATTTTGTCAACGACACAACAACAACAATATCAATATTTTACTCTCAAAGCATTATCAATACAATTGCATAGATTTCCTTGAAAATGCATAATCTCATACTTTAGCTCCTAGAAGTTAAAAATATTCTTTGAATCATAATGTCTAGAACTCTAGAAGTACACAGGGATGGCATAATAATTCTAGTGAGTCTATCACCTCATGCATTACTTCATAAAACTCTTCTTTCATCAATAAAGACCCACATCATATCATGAACATTGTAAAATATGGGATTTACATGGTTTCTATGTGATGGATTATGAAAACCATAGGAAATACTCTATTCATGCTTAATATAACATAATTAAATCATTAGAATCAAAGTTTAAAGGAACCATGACTTTTGAACCAGATCTTAAAGATTGGGGATTTATGTACTTTTGAAATTGGAGATATTGAGAGGACTACATGGATTAAATCTATCAATGGATAAAAACTACAATAAATTAAAAAAAATCGCAATGATATTGATGTGCAAAACCTCTTAAGCCCTAGTTTGAATCTAGAGAGATTATTTTGGAGGGGATGAACTCTAGGAATTAATTTGGATCTTCAAAAATATAACTTCATTGGGTTAGTTTAGAGTTAAAAAGGCTTTAATAGGGACCCTAGGCATAGGAAAAATGACATCACTTAAGTTACATTAAAACAGGAAAATACTCAAGTGACCCAAAAAATTACCGCTAGTCCACGAGTAACAGACCACCGATGGACCTATGGTTTTTCCTGGTCGTCCTGGTCTAGAAAAAGAATTTGGCCTTTATGGACAATGGATTATGGACCATCGGTTGACCTACGGTCCGTGGACATGGCTTAGAGATTTTCTAAGGTGTCCAACCACAGACCCACCAACGATTTGCGTTTCCAGCCACGGTCCCTGGTTAGCCATCATGGCTGGCACCTAGAACTTGTTGAAAATTTTTTATTTTCCGTGATTCAAATTTGGGGTTACCACGAGGAATATGGTTCAGACCAAGAGTAACTCATAGTTATCCACGTTTAGTCAGATTATTTCATAGAAAGGAAACAAAAAGTTTTTTTTAACAACTTTTTGATTTCAATGAATACCTAACTAGTAAACAAGATTCACAATTTGAGATATTAATATGAGATGAAAACTAGGTCATAAGTGTTCCCCCACAAGCTCTTAACACAATATTCCGAATAACAGTAACCCTACCCTAGTTTAAACATGCAAAGTTTATAAGTTTGGTATCCTTAAGTGATTGGTCATCCAAATAGGGAGTTTTTTAAAAGGAATTTGTTCTATATACAAGTGTATACTTTAGTAACCCTTACCCTTAAACCCAGATTAGCCTTTGAAATATTAGGGTCAAGCTATAAGATAGTGCCTAAACACGTCTAAATCTCCGTTGTTTCATATTTATCTCACTCATTACATCCTTTGTTCGACAAGTTGGAATGACTCGAATCCTAACGTTGGCAACCGTTAAAAAGAATTCAAAAGAAAAGAGTTTATAATATATGTATAAACACTATCCCACAATTAGTTATTAGTCATACATTGTTAAGTATTCATGGTTACCACAACCCTAGTTGTGGATGTTGTTAGGGTTAAGAAGACAAATCATGAAGTTACAATTTGAATAGTTGAATACAGAAATCTTCAATTCAAAATAAGACCAAATATCAGAAACCAAGATTCAAGAATTAATTGCCAAAGTTGTTTGCGAAAAAATCCGTAAAATGAAAACAAAAGATCCCAAAGTGGCTGACAAAGAAGACACGAAATATATAACTTATATTTATATAAAAGAATCCTAAACTAATTGGAAAAGAAAATATAGAAAATTTGAGTTTGGACGCGGTTTTATTTGACAATAGCAACGTACGGACTGTGATAAGCCAATGATTTTCGGCTCTCCTTTGTGGGTTAGCAGATTGCCAAAAATTATGGTCTTCAATCGACGGTCATCACCTACAGTCTGCAGGTCCATTCACGGTCTATCTTATTACTATGTTGTTCAAGTACTAGAACTCAACTTTCTTATTCAATTGAGGGACATTTCTCAACGGTCCTTCACTCCATCTACAAGGCATCATTTTTCCTCTATTGTTCCACGCATAGTTAGAATTCCTTGAATTGACACATACGCCGCACAATCAACGGTTCGTCAACTTGATGAAGGCCCGTTGTTGGGCTCCATCAACTTCGACTTCTGTTGCTTCAGCGTTTTTCTCAATCAACTTCTCCAAACTTATTTTCTTGCAAAATCATATCTAATAAAAAACTGTCCAAGGCTCACAAAAATCTCAAGTATATTGCATCACACATCCCGTAAACTCACTGTATACCACATGAGTATCAATTATTTCCTTTTTTTGAGTTCTTTAATAAAAATATTTGTAACTCCAACATTGATATGACGTGATTTGAGGAACTCTATGGGAATATAGGAAAATCACCCATAAGGTGGTTTTAGGCTACTGATTTGAAACTTCTGTGTATATTAGTTAGGGATGTCCTGGAAAGGTGAGGGGTGTTAAAGCTAAACTATTGACAGCCTATAGAAGAGTAAAAAAATTAGACATACCACAACTTGCTACTATCTAGTGATAGAACTGGGGTCAAGATCTATGTACTAATCAAAGGTGTTGCATTCTAGGGAGAGAAAGAACGTCTTGACAAGGTAAAATTTGTAGGTCCCATAATTATTACATGCCTTCACAAAGAGTGCGACATTCTTTTTTCACATATCCTTTTCCTTCAAACTGTTTGAAATTTGGGAGGTTGATAATTGACAAGCAACTTGAAAATTTAAATCCTTCCAATGTATGACTTGGAATACACAAGAAAAGACTTGGTGGAGACTTTGTACATATATTTGATCTCCATCTAATGAACACCTTTAAATATCAAGTGAGATTGTCCCTTAAGAAGAAAATGGCATATCTTTGTCAAGTGTTGTTTTCTTTACATGTTTTTCAATATCTTAAATCAATACATTTTCAAGTCGCATGGATGGACTCTCCATATAATACTCCATTCACCCTATCCATAAAATTAATTATCCAACACTCTTGCTTTTGTATATGCTATGTCAATAATGCACCTATCTTCGCCATGTTTGCAAGTTATTACTTTATAGATGAAGCATTACTAACAATTTCATTCTTGATTGTTTTGGACATCGAATAGTAGCATAGATTATCTTTCAAGTCAATCTTCAAAGGATACATATAATGGGATGCATGTGTAGAAGAATCATTTGGTGATTTATAGTTCTAATTTACAGAACATTTCTTGGAATTGGAGAGTTTAAGTGGAGTTAGAGTCTTCTTGATCTTTTTGGCAACACTTCTTCTACCTTTTGAAGAATTTCTATAGGACTCTTATTCCTTTTTGGTTGATGACCCAAAATAGGATATTGATGTGTATGAAACTTGTAGTGTTTGTAGTCTCAACATATTGGTCTTACTCCTTATAAAAGCTCTGGAACATCCAAAGGTAATAGTAATGAATCCTTTGTTTTATCAAAGAACATAGAGTCAAGAACTTAGGAGAGTTAGAGGAAGTTTATATTGAGTTGATCTTCTTGGAAGCCATTTTGATGTTCTATAATTTTTGAATAGTTGATATATGAGGTATACATTCTCCCACGAGGCCTGCCAGAATTTGTAGACAGTAAAATTTGTATAGAGGAAATAATAATCAAGACGACAATATATCACGATAATCGTATTAATTTGATTTCAAATATGAGCTTTAGAATTTGTATGAGTCCTCCAATTTAGATTTTTAATATAAATTCAATATTGAATATTTTCTTAGACTCAAGGGTCTTACAAATTTCTATTTAATTTTTTATTAATGATTAATATGAAATAACATCATCTAATAATTATGTAAGTATTTAAATGTATGTAACCTACTTTTGAATACTAGCATGAATCTCAATTTTGTTACATCTCAATGAATTGCATTAGTCTCTTTTATTTGACTTTTCTGTTTTATTTTGATAATGAATTGCATTAATTTCCTATTTGAATTTTCTCTTATAATTTAATGTGAATTAAATTAACCTTATATTGCTCTTTTCTATTTTATTTTAATGAATTGCATTGATCTCATATTTGACTTTCNCTCTTATTCCTTTTTGGTTGATGACCCAAAATAGGATATTGATGTGTATGAAACTTGTAGTGTTTGTTGTCTCAACATATTGGTCTTACTCCTTGTAAAAGCTCTGGAACTTCCAAAGGTAATAGTAATGAATCCTTTGCTTTATCAAAGAACATAGAGTCAACAACTTAGGAGAGTTAGAGGAAGTTTATATTGAGTTGATCTTCTTGGAAGCCATTTTGATGTTCTATAATTTTTGAATAGTTGATATGTGAGGTATACATTCTCCCACGAGGCCTGCCAGAATTTGTAGACAGTAAAATTTGTATAGAGGAAATAATAATCAAGACTACAATATATCACGATAATCGTATTAATTTGATTTCAAATATGAGCCTTAGAATTTGTATGAATCCTCCAATTTAGATTTTCAATATAAATTCAATATTGAATATTTTCTTAGACTCAAGGGTCTTACAAATTTCTATTTCATTTTTTATTAATGATTAATATGAAATAACATCATCTAATAATTATGTAAGTATTTAAATGTATGTTACCCTACTTTTGAATACTAGCATGAATGTCAATTTTGTTACATCTCAATGAATTGCATTAGTCTCTTTTATTTGAATTTTCTTTTTGATTTTGATAATGAATTGCATTAATTTCCTATTTGAATTTTCTCTATAATTTAATGTGAATTAAATTAACCTTATATTGCTCTTTTCTATTTTATTTTAATGAATTGCATTGATCTCATATTTGAGTTTTTCTTTTGTTTTAGTGAATTGCATTAAAGTCATATTTGACTTTTTTCTTTTATTTTAGTGAATTGCATTTATCTCATATTTGACTTTACTCTTTTACATTTAAAAAAGAAAAATAAATTATAAATTGCATTAATCTCATATTTGATACTTTTTAGTGCTATAAAAACATGTTAGAGGGTGAACAGAAATAATAAGGTAAAAAAATGACAAACACTTTCTACTCTTCATTGTTCTTTCTCTCCTTTGTAGTACTAGCACTATTTGAAGTTCTTCCAAATGTGAACGGAAACATACTTGATGACATTTGTCCCGGAAGCTTTTTTCCTCCACTTTGTTTTCAGATGCTTCAAAATGACCGCTCTGTCTCGAAAGGAGATGCCCATGGTCTTCTCTCTACTGTTCTTCAAATAGCCCAAGATAACAGCACATCCACCTATAAATGGGTTAAATCCATTATTAAAAAACCCATCAAAGATCCCAACCTGAAAGCCCACATGACCAATTGTTTGAGAAATTACAATGATGCCACTAATTATCTTAAACAATCCAATGATTTCTATAAGACTGGTGCTTATAAAAATACAAGTTTGTATTCATCTCTTGCTGTGTTTGAATCACTTTCTTGCAACCGTGAGTTCAATGAAGTACCAGCCGATCTCAAACCACTCAGCGAGTCGGTCCAAGAGTTCTCTAATCTTTCTGCTCGTATAGCCGATAATCTTAAATAATCTAGTCATTTTACATGATGCCTTATGTTTCCCTTCATATTACATTACATGGATGAAATCATGTTTTGAATATAAATATATATAACAATAATATATTTTCTTCCTCTTGCGCAAAATATTTTTCTAATGGAAGTCATTCAATTCACCATTATATAAGTGTTACATAAAATATGTATGCGGTTGGACGACTAGTCGTACTTGAAGGCGTAGACTGAAATTTCAATCAATGCTCACAATCTAAACAACCTGCATACATAATTTTGAAATTTGTTTTGGAATTATTTTAGATAAAAAATTATTACTTACACTCTCTAGGCAGTATACTTTTTTCATACTTATATTTATATGCTCTCCAAACACATTTAGGACAGAGTTTCGTGGAAAATTAAAAGGCCCTAATTGGATTGAGAGTGATGACTTAAGCCTCTTTCTTCTTCTTATAGGACTTTAAAGAGACGGATTCTTTTGTTTAATTAAATTCTGATTTGGAAAATTATATTACATTTCTTTGAAAAAATCAATTATCAATTTAGCGTAAGATTTTATCAGTTTCCAATTTCAGAGCATCCTTTTACAGATCAAAATAATATATGCATTTTTAACATAATTGTATAAGTAATATGTTGAAAATTTTAGATAAAAATAGTAGTAATTATTAAGAACAAAAGAATACAATTCAATAATCCTATAACTTGAGATACCCCACATAATATTTACTGAACTACATGAAATATTGAAGAAATCAAAAAACAAAAATTGCAATTCACCCTCATCAATATTTTATTATTGTTGTCTATTAATTGGATAAAAAATTTAAAATGTCCCTCTATCTATTTTACTTATATAGGTGTATTTTAACTTCTTATAGCTTTCCTAGAGCAAATAAAAGTCCTTTTTAACTTGCTGGGACTAATTGTTTTGTCACCTACTCATTCATTTATTTTTACTGGAGTTATTTGTATTTAAGAGCCTTTGAAAAATGATTGGTTAATTTTGAGCAATATATTAGAAAATTTAACTTTGATTATAGTTATGATGGATCCTTTAGATCCAATGTTGGGATGTGTTCTGTTAACCATATGTTAAGAAATAATATTTATTAGAGATAAATATTGCTTAACTTTAATAGATCATCTATTCGTTGATGGAGTATATTTACTTATATAATAGATGATTTAGTGTGTAGAGTTTTAGCTTATAAATATAGGATAAAATCATAGGTTCTTATAAGTATAAAGTTTTTGGTTGACAATCTATGATGGAAATTGGACATCCATCGGGTACGATTGTAACACAAGATTATATTCTTTATTCTGATTATGGGAATGGTATAGTTCCAACTTCTTGTGCTAGTACATTTTGTACGTATTAAACGGGACTAAGAAGAGATATTTGTTTTACACTGACTGATAAGAACATATTCTTTAAACTATTAAATGTACTTATATCTTAATCGTGATATAACTATTATGACTAGTATAGATTAATTATCGTTTTGATTTATTAAAGGGTGAGATTCTGAGATGGGTCAATGTGTCTGCTTAGTTGGATAATAATAACATATATTGGTGAAATAATAAGTATGTTGATGGAATTCATTTCTCGTTATATAGATTGATTGACATTCATTTTAGAGAAACTTATGAGTTCTCATCGTGTTAAATCTTGCAAGCGGATTCATGAATTCGACACATGAAATAAGTTAAGTAGTGCTCAAAAAGAAATTAGTTATGAAGTTAGATTCTTAACATGAGGAATTGCATAAGTGTTTGATGAGGAATTACGAAATATAAATAGAGGAGTGCAATTACAAATTTCTAGTGGAATGATTTGTCATTTATGATGGTAAGAATAATGCAAATTAATTGTTTGGAATTATTTCCATTATAGGAAGCCTCGGTAATTAATTATGTGGTCCATACAGTGCTCATATTTAACTAAAACTCTGAATCTTATTTCTATGGAAAAAGAAAGAATATATTGATTTTTCTAGTCTACTAGAAAACTAGGTTTTTCAGGTCCTTTTTGGATTAGGAGGAACTCTCTATAAATAGGGATTCTCCTAACCTATAAAGAAGATTGATTAATTTTCTATTCGATACTTGCCTATACAAATATTGGCAGAGTTCGGTGTGACTTGGGATCACTATAGAAGACCATAGTTATCTTGTAGATTCACATAATGTTCTGTCTATCTTTGGATTCACTTGAAGGTATCGGCTCACGTTTCAAGAGGTACTTTAATTAAATTTCAATATATTTATGTCTTCTAGCATGATATATGTTTTAGTATAACGATCTAGATTATCTATTATTCATGGAAGTAGTAAAGTTCCTGATAAGCTTCCGTTGTGTATATATGTTTTCCAACAATTGACATCAAGAGTCATGCTTGCATATAAATAGCTAACTTAAATAATATGTATATGGTTGATTATACATATGTTTTCGTTGAAAAATAAGGAGGTGAATTTTTTTGGTGGGCTGTTCGGCGGTAATTTGGTACGGTTAATTGGGTTTTGATGACTTTTTACGTCATAAAAGTTGACAAAATAGATTTCGCCTATTTTGCCGAATCGAAGTTGCCGGCGTCAGAAACAAATTCTTGCCAAACATATATGATAATCAATTAAATTCATATCAACATTAATTATGAGTCATGATTTGATGTTTGGTTTAATTATCAGTGGATTGATTGAAAAAAAAATTATTCAAATTTTTTTCACGTGGATAAAGGGTTGTGGCAACCGCTAATTTTTTTCTTCATTTTGTTAAATAATTATTTGACTGTATTAGGTTACACATTATAAATTAAGAGTTTTGTGATTAATAAATAGTTACTATTAAAGTTGTTTATTTATTTGTAATCATTGAAAAATTCTGACCGTTTTATGTATGTGTGAGATTAAATAAATATATGAATTGAGAATTATGAATAATAAATAGGATTCACCAAAGTGAACTATTTGTTTGAGTAATTAGAATATTTTCAATGTATCATGTATAAGTTGTCCTAAGCGAATATTATGGTGAATATTTATTTACTTAAATGGAGATTCACTTTTTAGATACTAGTAACACCTAATTAATTCATGAGAAGAGATATTAAAGGTTTTCACCGGTATAAAAGGGGGAAAACATAGTATTTTAAATTCTCAAGTGTATTAATTGAGATAACAATTTGATATAAGAAGGTGTTGAATGCCTTGGTCAAAGAAAAGGCAGACAATATGTCTTATGCTCATGAGATAATTATTAAAAGTAGAATAAAAATGTGAATCATGTAATTTAAGTCATTAACTATGGCTAAAACGATTAATTTTTTCAAATTTGGTCATAGTTTAGGTGGTCATGAATATTTTGATCTCTGATTGACTTGAAATTTGATGGTTCAATTTGAAATCATTTAGATGAATTTTATGCAGTTTCTCAGATTAAAATTTAATTTGAATATGATAAGATCATTCTTTATAACAATTGTGTTTATGTTAAATTTAGAAGATTGTTGTACATGGTTATTGGACATGAATTGATATGTGATAAGAATCTAGGTCATATTGTTTTAATTCCTAAAGATGTCTCAATCACATGAATTTGAATTTTGTTATAGATTTGGAAATAATTATTTTTATAGACTCCAATTGATTCATTGATAACGGCATAATAAGAAGTACTCATTTCTATGTGGTTATATTTTTTGAGGTCGTTAAAATGATGTTAAAGTTGTTCTTTAGAATTAAAATGTGATATAGTATGAATGACATCCTTTATATTGGTTTTATTTATGTAATATGTTATACATGATTACTCATGATGAGTTAACATAAATTGATATATGATAAGAATGTTGATCTATTCATTTTTCCTTAAATCGTTTCAATCTGAATCTGATCATACATTTGAAGATAAATATTATTTTTCACCTCCAATTGATCAGAAATTTGGCAGGTTCATCATAAACGATAAAATTTAAAATACTCATTGTTATATAGTGATTTGGAAACTTGAGATCGTTCAGATGATGTTTTTAGATAAGTTTTGTATCCTAAATAATTAATTTTACCAAAAAATTACTCGACTATATAATATATAGTGGTGATAGAGTTTGTTCTATAGTCTTGATGACTAAATTTTATTGAAGTATTAAGTTCATGTGTAGGCTTAGACCTTCCTCCATAATGGATGAAATTAATACAAGTCATTAATGTTTAATCTCTAGTTTTTATTACCTGTATTGACTCTACTAAACTGAGTAATATTTGATTGTATCAATGGATCTAGGGATAATGATATTCAGTTAACTTAAACTAACATACACTCTCCATCTGAGTTGGCTTTTGTTCTGAATTTTTTGAAGTGAATATCTGGCACAATATATGTGTGTGGCATGAGTAGTCAATTTTTCATCAAAAATTTATTGTTCCAGATGCATTGATATCTATGATGTTCTGAATTTTAATATTCACCATATACATAATTATGCTTTCTATTGGAATTTTAGAATTTCGTTCTTTATTCTTAATTCGTGTATCTATTTCACAAAATAATGATATATAATAAGAATTACTGAGGAGGAAAATCTCAAATTCTATTATGGCCAAACAACATTTTCAACGAAATTCATCATAGTTTTGGAATTCGAAAAAAAATAGCTCTAATTGATCAGGAATTTTGTAGATTCATGAGAAAAGCCTAGTAAGAAATTAATTTTATTGAATCTTCAATGAGTATTTGGTCATAATTGATTAAATAAAAGTGAAGTATTAGTTTTATGTGATTGCTTAGACCTTCCTCCATAACGGATGAAATCGATACAAGTCACAATGTATTTAATCGTCTAGTTTGGATATTCTATACTAACTTTCCTAAACTGAGTAAGATATGATAGGATCAATGTAGCTAGAGGATTTTCACTTGACTTAAAGTAACAGTAGATTATCCAACTGAGTTAGATCTGTACAAGTTTATGGAATAATAATCTGTCATTGTATATCTGTATTGCATGAGTAGTTCTCAAATCCCAACAATTGACTATTCGAGATGCATGGATATATATATATATATATATATATATATATATATATATATA
>NC_028637.1:68349923-68380494 GCF_001406875.1 Solanum pennellii | reverse complement strand
ATATATATATATAAATGACCCTTGAATTTCGTTATTCGGGATTATTCAAAATATTATGATCTATATAATGTATTATGCCTCATATTCTTTATAGACTTTACACACCCACTTTGTACTACTTAAGCTTTTCTTTTGATAGAGATAAAATATTAATTCAAATAATGCATTGTACATATACCTTGGGTTAGAAGGAATTATTTCAGTTTCTAACTAGATAAGAGATGAATATTTGATATATTTGTTTGTAACTCTCCTATTATTGAGTTTGATCAATATTTCATTTCTAGTGGTAGATTGATGCGTGATCTTTTTTTTATTAATATTATCTCAGATAAATAGAATTTTATTAATATATCTCATTTGAAAAAGTATCCTTTTAATTTGAATGAAACTTATTGTACACTAGGGTATAGAACTTCGAGGTTGGTTAATCGATGGATATAACGATTTATTTAAAGTGACATCACTACAAACATGTGAATTCTGTTTAGAAGGAAAAATAACTAAGAGACCTTTCCTCTTAAAAAGGAAAAAGTGGTAGTGAAAAGTTAGGATTATTCTATCTTGATTTGTGAGATAAATGAATATGGGTGACTTCGAGTATTCCAAGATTTCCACAAATAATTACTCATGATATGAATATATATATTTTTATGCTTTTGGTAATCTGAAATCTTTATAAACTGATCCAAATATTTAAGATAATATAATGTTAGCATCATGAAAAATATTTTAAATGACAGCAATCTTATTGTAGTAACGTAAACCTCTTTACAAAGCTCATGATTCACTTATCTTATACAATAATTGCAATTCAATTGTTAGCACCAAATGCACTATAATAGATTGGTGTAGAAGAGAAAAGAAGTAGACTCTTATGAAGATTATAAGCTTAATTATTGACTTATTATAAGTTATTTTGTTTCTTTGGGATAGGTTCTAATAACAACATATCACATTCTTAATTCATTTTTTTTCAGATTAGTACCTTGGAAAACTATAGAAGTAGTTGAATCTGACGTAAGTCTAATCTGTGACATGTTGAGATATATAATTGTCCAGCACATGTGCTGAGTGGGAGAATTAGAAAATTAGAATTATGAACGAAATGTGTGTGTTAATTGGGTATCCTAAAGAATGAAAGAAGGTTTTTTTTTATAGTGCCCTAAAGAAAATAAGACACTTGTTAACATTATTGTCTTATTTCTAGAAAAAGATAATTTTAGTAAACCATGTTCCTAGAAGTAAATTATTTTTACAGGAATTGAATAAAGAGACAACAAATAAGTCAATTGTAAATTCAGACGCTCAAGAATATCTAATGGGTATGTCAGAATTGACGTTCCATTGCAGTTAAGTAGTGGAAGAAACGTTACTAGACTTAAGAAAACTACTATCTCAAATAGTGGGAGTGATGTTGAGCAAATCAAAAGAAGACTTCATGAAAAAGTTGTTAATATTCCAATATCGAAAGATTTTGAAGAAAATATTAAAACTCAAGCACATGAAAGTGTTATTATAATAGCACTACCTAGTCGTAGTGGGAGAATCATAACGAAGATTGATTTGTTTCGTATACTTGAGAGAACTTTTATCATAGAACCCGTAAAAAGAAGTACACTCTTGGAAGGTTTCATGATAATGTCTCTCAAGATCTAGTACAAAATCGATTTGTTATGACGAAGCACTACTAGACAAAATTGCATGAGAAAATAGTTTAGTAAATTTTCTTTCGATAATAAATAAAGGAATACCTGTGAAAGTTGTAAATGCATAGTTAAGAGTCTACGTGGGATATTGTTAGGGTATATACTATTAATCATGTGTTTAGACAGAGTATTCTAACAATTTTAAAGATTAAATATCTATGTGGGAGATTATTAGGGTGTATACTATTAACCATGCATTTATATATAGTACATTTTAACAATTGTGATGGTTAAAAGTCTAAGTGGGAGATTGATGGGATGTATACAATTAATTATATGTTAAAAAATAATATTTCAATAGATCGTACATTCGTTTATGGTGTCTATTTACTTATATAGTAGATGCTTTAGTGAGTAGAGTCTTAGCTTATACACAGAAGATTAAATCATAAGTTTCTTATAAGTATAAACTTTTTGGTTCACAGGATGGATATTGGACGTGCCATCAGGTACGATTGTACCACAAGATTATATGTATTTTATACTGATTATGGAAATGACATAGTTCAAACTTCTTATGCTAGTACGTTTTCTATGTACTGAACGAGACTGAGTAGAGATAGTTGTTTTAGACTGACTTATAAAAACATATTCTCTAAATATTAAATGTACTTATATTCTGAATACTGATATAACAGTTCTGATCTGTAGATATTAATTATTATTTTGATGTATTAAAAGGTGATGAGACGGGTCAATATGCCTAATAAGTTGGATGATAGTAATATATATTGGTGAAATAAGAACTTATTTGATGGAATTCATGTCTCGTTATCTAGATTGACTGATATGCCTTTCGTAGAAAGTAATAAGTTTTCATCGTGTCAAATCTTGCAAGTGGATTTATGAATCTGACACATGAAATAAGTTAAGCAGTACTCTAAAGGAAATTAATCATTAAGTTAAATTCTTCAATAATTTAATTTATTGATTAGTATCTTAAATCTTAACATGGGGAATTACATAAGTGTTTAATGGGGAATTACAAAATATAAATCGAGGAGTGCAATCACAAATTTCCACTGGAATATTTTGTAATTCATTATGGTAAGAATAATTCAAATTAATTATTTGGAATTATTTTCATAATAAGAAGCCTCAGTAATTAATTTTGTGGTCCCTATAGTTACAATTTTTAACTAGAACTCAGAATCCTATTTCTATGCAAAAAGGAAGAATACTATGAATTTTTCTAGTACTCTAGAAAAACTAGGTTTTCTAGTCCTCTTTGGATTAGGAGGAAATCTCTATAAATAGGGATTCTCCTAACCTAGAAAGAAGACTGATTAGTTTTCTATTTGATACATTTCAACGCAAGTATTGAGAGAGTTTGGATGTGACTTGAGATTACTGTAGAAGACCATAGCTATCTTGTAGATTCACTTGAAGGTTTGTCTATCTTGGGATTCAGTTGAAGGTATCCGCTCACGCTTCAAGAGGTAATTCTTGAATTAAATTTCAGTATGTTTATGTGTTCTAGCATTATA
Organism: Solanum pennellii; assembly: GCF_001406875.1. Classification (NCBI taxonomy): domain Eukaryota; kingdom Viridiplantae; phylum Streptophyta; class Magnoliopsida; order Solanales; family Solanaceae; genus Solanum; species Solanum pennellii. Next base: position 68,377,298 of record NC_028637.1, on the reverse strand, counting down.
TATGTTTTGGCATAAACAATCTTTGTTATCTATTATTCATTAAGTAGTAAAGATCCTGATATGCTTCCGTTGTGCATATATGTTTGGCTACATCCTACACATACAGTTTGACCTCGAAGGACCTTTGATTAAGGTCACAAGGCTTCTAGAGTCATTTCAAACAACCTTATTATTTTTCTACTAAAACAGGGTCGTTGATGTGGGACACACTTTATGTCGAAATAATCTCCATTTGATGTTTAAAAACCATTATTGTGTCTGCAATGTATATATTTTTTTATGTAACTACTCCACATAAATTGAAAATTTTGGTTGAAAGGAAAAACTGCAAAAATTATACTGGTGTATGTTTTTTTTTGAGTCGTTCTATGAGTTGTAAGCAAGTTTTATAGGAATAAGGATGGATTTTGAATAATGTCAAGTCCCAGATGGATTAATAAGATTTAATCTAGTGTTACCTAATGATTCGTATGGGCCTTAGTAAGTTATCTAATAAGAGACTCAAAGGTTTTAATTCAGGATCTCAACTCTTACGGTTTCATTGTATGGTTCGCTTAAAATGTTACAACATTTAGAAGGTGTCCATAGAAGAAATATATACTTGGTGAAATTTGTGAATTTGAACCTACAGGTTTTAGAATATATTAAGGGCCAAAGTGATGGTGTTGTAGAAGTGAGTTTGACTTACTAGTTTTGGCACCTCATCCAACAGACAAATAGTACGAGATGTAGGAAATATTAAAGTCCGCAGAAGATAATTGTGGAAATTTTTTTGACACATGTGATTTTCGGGACATTGATTCTATAGGCTTAATCTAAGGTTCATAGAAAGTGTAACGCCTCGAAATTTTGTAAGATAAGGTTCAAACTATTTTCATTTGCATATAAGGTCTTATGTGGTTATTTTGAAATTCTCAATTTTGAAAAGTTTAATTTTTTAGTACTAGAATGATATTGGATATTATTTATGTTCAGTAGAAACTCATAGCACAAAGTAGAGTTCAAAGTTTCCTTGTCGATTAAGTTTTTATGTAATGTTCTACTTGGGTCAACTTTAAATAACCATATCTATCAGAATATATGTAGTTATGTGGCCCATAACAAATCAAACAAAAGGTATCGGAATATTCTTTCCAACACCACCAATTTCGCGTCAATCCAACTTCTATATAAAAAGTTATGAACATTTTTAGCATCCTAATACAGTGCAATGACGAATTAGACAACGGGAAAACATTAAAAAGGGTTGTTTTCATATTTTTACCTCTAAGAAGACCCTAAACGAATTTCTTGACTAATTAGAGACCCAAACCAATTCGATATTAATATTGACCCAATACCAAAAATTCGTTAATCAAAAGCTTTGGTTCCAAAACCCCCTTCTCAAACAAGCTATGAACCCAAAATTCAAATTGAATTTTCAACTACAATTCATAGATTAAAACATAGGTAATAATTAAACCCACATTAAAACAACAATTTCATTGTGAAACAACAATACCCATAAGATAATTAGACAAATAAACACATGATCACACCACAAGAATTGAGATTTTAGCCAAACATCATTGGAACTGAGAAAAAGTTATCAAATACATTAACCATCAGTTGGGTAAGTGTCTCCAATCCTTTACAATGGTTTCTAAAGATTCAATTTAAAGACCCACTTTCAAATCCTCCAAAACTATATACTCACAACTCGAAACTAAGAGAAAACTTTATGTCAAGAATGGGAACTGTAATATCTGGGAGAGAACCCCTCAAAATTATATTTAGAATCTAATTTATAGTTTCCCAAAATCTTGTCTGGAAGTCTACTCAGCGGATTCAGTCGCGCTTCACCGAGTGGATCGGTGATCCCCTGATTGTCTTCTTTCTTTGCCACTTTGCATTTGCCTTCAACATTTCAAGTCCTATAACATTGGGAGATCCGCTGACTGCAAATTTCTGTCGCCAACTTAGTTCTTCTCCGAGGCTTGCATACTGGGCTGCTGAGTGAGCTAAAGATCTCATTGGTGCACTAAGTGGTCTTAGCGATTGTCAGGATTGATTTATTTTCACTTCTTCAGATCTTTAGTTCTTTTATATCCGGTCGTGCCCTTTCCTTGCTTCTTGGCCTTCATTGCTGCAAATCAACGTTTTCACATCCGTTCAGAGTTTAAAATAGGTATTTCAGAACTCTTAAACTATGAAAACGAAGTCCTAAATGAGTCAAAATCTCGGACAAATGAATATCCGAGTTTAGTAATACACATAAGGCTGGAATTTGAGATGATAACGGTGGTAAAAAATAATGGAAACATGAGGGCGGTTAATTTAGTTCAAGATCTAATCTAATAAATTTGACATAGAGTAGGTAAGAAATTAAGGTGTTACATTTTACAACTGTGAGTTGTACAAACATGATATTCTAACTTTTAGTTGATAGAAATTACATGTTGCTAAATCATTAGATTAACAAGATAATTAATAGGTGTATCCATGATATTATGTAGTTAGACGAGGTTCCGATAAAGTTAATGAACATTTTTCATGTGTGCCTAGATAGTATAATTAAGGTATTAATGTGTAGTAGGCTGAGGTAAACATTAATATTATTCCCTTAAGATCTAGATGAAGCAACCCTATACGTAATTGAGAAGAGGTTAAGACAGGCATCTTTGAAAGAGGTCTTTGAAGGAGTCTTAGTACCTTTTTATGGAGATTTTAGTAGCCATGAGATATGCCTTTCCCAAGTGGCATAGTAAATGGCATGTATACTAATTTAGAGATTATGGAATTGATCCATAGCTTTCAAGTGCAAGCTCTAGACCTAAGGGGAGATGATAAGATTATAAATAAAGTAAAATGTTGAGGATGAGATAGATTGTCTTCGCAGAGAGTTTAAGGGGTATATTAATCCTTTCATAATCTTGCGTATTCTTCAAGGTGAATTTACTACAACGTCTTGTTGATATTCCTAATATCTTAATTGTGTCTATGTAATAAGCTCATAGACTTGAGAGAAATTCACATAAATGGATTTTTTCAAAAATGAGAGACAAAGCCTTTTCCCCCTTGATCTCAATTTTACTCTTTAATATTTTGGATATTAGCCCCATGATATGAACCTATTCATACAGGTATTCATGTCTCATAATATGTTTAGTCTCACAAGTTCATGATTTACTCTCAATGTCTAGCAACATATGTTATGCCATGCATATTGTTAAATCAGAATGCTCTAATAAATCATGCTAATGATATTTTACCCTAAGGTCCTTTCAATAATCCTTTTTTATAGAGGGTGTTGCTAATAGTAGTTGTGTGATGATTGAGAACAGGATTGCTATTTATTATTGTGATAGTGATGGTGTGTTTATTCCATCAAAGTTTATGAATGTGGAGGAAGAAGGAGATAAGGTTTTATAATTACTACTAAGTTAGCTTCGACTTGGTAATGCATGAAATTTAGTTGGTAGAGATGATAAGATGAGAAATTCTTAGAAAGTGGGTCAGTTGGAGTCTATGCAATGGTTAAGTTTCTAAGCTTGAATGTGGTATTGATAACATGTGGAGAATATTGGATACATTAGGTGTTCCATGGTAATAGCTCAAGGTTAGTTGAATTTAGCGATAAGGAGTAGTGTTCTTTGGATGATATTTTCTATAGAGGTATAGAACTCGAATGTTGTGATTTCGATAATTAAAGTACTTTGTGATTCAATCTTTGACTTAAATACAGTAAGATAAATCCCTTTTTATTCTCAGACAAGCCGTCATTCGAGCAGGAATGATCCCAAGGGGGAGATATTCTAACACACCAAAATTTTTTAAGCTAAGGTACAAACTATGTTTTATTTTGCATAAAAGGTCTTATTCCGTAATTTTGAAATTGCTCATTTTTGTTAAGGTAAACTCTATAGTATGGGAATGATTTTGGATATTAATAATGGTTAGTAGAAACTCCTAGAACAAAGTAGAGATGAAAATTTCCTTATCAATTAAGCTTGATGTAACATTCTAATTGGATCAACTTTAAGCGATAATATCTCATAGAATATAAAGAGCTACGTGGCCAACAAACTATCAAATTAAAGGCATTTGAATTTTCTTTCAAACACCACCAATTTTCCTTCAATCCAATTTCTACATAAAACGTTAGGACTATTTTAGTAACCTTATACTATGTAGTGATGAATTAGCCGACGAGAAAATATTAAAAATTATTGTTTTCGTATTTTTACCTCAAAGAATACCCAAAACGAATTTATTGAATAATTAGAAAAATAAAAAATAATCAGGTTTCATATCTTAATCTATCATTACTGTAACGACCCGAGAGCATCACCAAATCGTGGAATGGCGTACTTGACCTCGAAGGGATCTTGTACAAGCCTCAAAGCATTCATTCATTACATAGGTAGTGCTGAATTAAAACTTTTCTTAATAAAACAATGAATCAAAAACTCTTTTATAAAGAAAAGAAATACTAAGTCTCAACATAACCATCTTAGACACCACATTAACATCATTGGGGCACAACCCTTTACATTCAAAAAGAAACTAATAACAGTCTATTACATCAAAAGAAAACATAAGAAGTTCATTGTCCTCGAATACATGAGGACATACAGAGTATTGGAGAATAAAAATTCAAGCCTTCAACTAGAGAATCCACCTAACAGTCTCAACCAACACATAGTAGTAAACGCATGAATAAGATGGTGTTAGCACAATTAAGCACAAAGTATGATGACCAGACAAAAACGTGTTAAAAGGGAATTTTTGTTGAAAGTCATGCTTTAAGCCATTTTGTAAAACTTAATGAATATTTGAACAATAAAGGCATAGTATAAGTGACATCCATAATATAAATCACAACATCTCATTCAAACCATTACCTTTACCTTTTCACCTTCTCCTCAAATAGTCATACTTCAACTAGCACCAACACGCAATACATAAGATCATACATTAAGTAGATCATTAATCATTCTAGGTCCTCTATCTAAAGTTACCCTAAGACACCCTTAAGTAAGACATAAAGTTGCAGCCATAATACCGCTTCATGCATTATCTAAGTGATCCTCAAGGTTACATTTATAAAGAACCTTTACATTTGGACATGACATGCTATGTAATCCATTTCATCAACATAAAGGAGACATGCTTCACATTATAAAGAGAATAAAGAGACAAGGCTACCAACTATAGGTTTCCAAAATCATGATCATTTATAAATTAAGTAAAGAAACATTCATTAGTCTTGAAGAAGATGCACTAGCCTAAAAATTCAAGACACATTCACCTTTACATTCATTTACAAAAGAATAGGATGCCTAAGCTTACCAATTCAAAAGTATTTAGTGAGGGTATACTTTTAGTCAAAACACATTCACATTTTATACAAGAATAATTTTCTAACATGAGTATCACATGCACCAATACCTGAAGACATGATCACCTTAATTCCACTAGATTCACATTCACATAGCTATCATGTAAGCACCTCCACCATAAGTGGAGCATAAATCAATGTATCACAATTGCATCTTAATAAGAATAGATCTCAACTCTTGTATCCAAGATACTCCAATAGATAAGACATAATTCATAACCAATTCCATCATTAATATGAGCAACTCGACAAGGGATTGATAACATGATGCCTTCAAGGCCTTATATCCCAACTCACAAACACACCAAAGCATTAATACCTCAATACAACAATACTTCTCTATAATAAGAAATAATTAATGCATGAATTCGTAATCTAACTTCATATTATCACATTCTATTCAATATACATTAATAATCAACCAATTTCCATTCAATTAACGGATTTAGAGGAAGACATAGATTCTTGAAGGAATTCCATATGAATACACTTAAAATCATCAAACAACCTTAATTCACTATTATAAATGCTTCAAAAATGTTTTACCAATGAACTCATGCTTAGATTACTAATAAGATTTTTTATCATTCAAAACATTGAAATTTATTTTGAATTGACTCCTTCACGGAAAATCAATCAATGATGAAGGATCAACATACCTTATACTTGAAGAATCCCAAGAAATTTACTTGAAAACTTGAAGAAGTTGACCATGGAACCTTGAGTTCATCACTTGTAATGGAGTTTTCCTTGAGAGAGTTTTGGGGAAGAGGGGTTTATAACTTTGGGGTTTTGAAAATAATAAAGCAAAAAATACTTTTTAAATGTTTTAATACTCACTACAAGAAATCAGACTCTTAGCGACCATTTCTTAACGAAGGGATAGGCATTCGGTCGTTATAAGTGTTCAATAGAAACCAAAAAAATATCGGTCGCTAAAAATTAATATTTGATTCACTGCATGGGATATGTTTTTAAAATAATAGGAGTATTTTTAAAATAATAATAAAAAAGAAGTACGCCATTCTTTTTACCTTTTCACAAAAATCCATCTACCCAAACAATCCTCCTAAGTCCAGCAGAGAAGCAAGTAACCCTAAAAACATTCAACTATTTTGTTCCTTGGTGGCAATTTTTGCATATTATGGACCTCTAGTGATGTGGTATTTGTTATCTCTTCTCATCAAGTTGATTTTTTTTATCATATCTATGTGAAGTTCCTTTGACAATACTAATTTATGTATTTTTAGAAATTTCTAAAAAGTTAAACTAAAGGCATTCCTATTTTAGGAAATTTAATTTACACATTATTCATTATTGTTTCATTGTTCAGGAATTTGCCAATTTTTTGCAACTGAGTATTATCTCTCAGCAAAGGGTTGTGTAGCCACTCTCTCACATTCTCTTAAACTGGAAAGAATGATACGTCTAAGTTAGGGTTTCAATATCTTTTTGAAACTTCTTAAAAACCCTGATATTAAGAGATAGGAGTAGTTCTCTGTGTGTATTTCTTCATTAGTTTGCTTGTTTGACTGAGATTTCTACTGTATTTTACCATATTTCGCTAGATTTATAAAATTTGGGTCGAACATTGAGAAGTTGATCTTAAACGAAGGGCATGAGGAATTATTTTGAAGAAATGGAGAAAAGTTTTAAGGAATCAAGACTAAAAGTAGGAATGGGCATAAAAATTAAAAATACCAACTATTATAGAAAATCCAATTATTTGATTCTTCAGACTTTGGTATTGATTGAATATGAATTTTAATTAAAACTAGGTATACGGTATTGCTTTTGATCTAAAGTTATCTTTAGAAATTAGCTATAATGATGCCTGATGGTTTGTTTATAGCATGTTTTTCGATATCTTACTACAGTATTTCTATAAATAGATTGTGTGTTTTGTTAGTCAAGTGGAGAGGATGCGAGGTTTAGGTAGAAATATGGACTTACAAGATGGATTATAACCTGATGTTGTGATGTATACCTCTGTTATCTTTGGTTATTCCTAGTTTAGCGGGATAAATGAAGTGATTGATTACTTACAATATTAATTCAAAACTAATTACTTTTAACATTTACATAATAATTTCGGTGACATGGGAGATATGTTTCAGCCAAAAAAATTGTATGGCAGAGTGTGTGTTGTTTGTTACTCTCCAGAATCCAGATGTTGTTTTCTACACTTATTATATTAGTGATTAACTGAATATTAGGTTACACTCATGATCTTTTTGTGATGAAATATATATCTGAATTTTATCTCGAAATATATATAATTTCTCTGTTCTAATTAGTATATGAGCAATGAGAATAAAGTAAAATGAAGGTCGAATGAGTCAACTGATGTTTTGGGGTGATATTGTGTGCATTATGAATTCTGCAACGCGTGTAAAATTACCGAAGAAAAAGACATATTATCACAAATGATTTCATTGAATTATGTCCCAATTGATATCATAGAAGTTTTTTGGGCATCATATCATCTTAAAGACAAAGGAATCTTATAAGTAGCTCTCACTTCATCAAAGGAATTGAATTTGGATTTATCATCTTCAATGTGATCTGTACCTCTCAAGACAAGTTTGGACATCCCAGTGGGTGTTTGATTAAAAGAATAATCGATTCCTTTAGCAGTGTTCATGAAACACATGGATCCTTGTTAAAACTTATCTGTTTACTTTGTAATATTTGAAGGAACGTGTGGATGAATGTTCCCTTGAAATGCTTCAGAACTATATCTTAGAGGTGAGAGACTCAATTATTTTTTCTTCATGGTTAATCTGGTAGTTTTGTTTTCCTCTTTTCATAAGTTCAGCTGCGATATTTGTGAAATTAACAGGACTGAAACTCTCGATTGACAAATTTATAAAACTTTTTGTTNGGGGGGGGGGGGGGGTTTCCATGTTAATTATGTCGAAAAAGATGTATAATGACATGAGCAGGACATAGAACCTTGGGTAAAGGTTAAAAAAAAAGATTGCACAATAATCTTGCTAGGATACTAAGTATCCTATAAACAATCCTTTGCAATTACCTTGAAAGAACATAACAAACAAAGAAGTTACATGTTTATCTTCTCCTAAAAGTAGGAGTTTTTCAATTTATCAAGTTGAAATAGATTTGTAGGTAGTTTTGAAATAGTGTGATATAAGGTTCTAGTTCCACTTGTAAAGACCATTTTAGAAAGGAGGTCTGCAGTTTGATTTGTTTTTCTGTAGCAATGCGATATGACATACTGGATACCAGTGAGATGATTTATGATGCTGCTAACAATGTGTTTAAGCATTAAGTTGTATGTATCTGTGTTGATCAACATGTTGGATATGATGAGATACTCCAACTCGGTGCCTAACTCTGTGAATTCCTCTTTCATACACCATTGTACATCAAACTTGACTGCAAAGCTTCAGTCTCGTTGTTACTGTGGCCTAGATAAACCTCCTCTAAAAGGTAAATGTCCAAAAATAATCTTCTAAAAGATAAAAACGTATCGGAAAATAATTCTGGTTATGCCAAAGATTAGAGACAATAGTGTTGATCTATTTGTGGTTCCTTATCAATTTCATCATTTTCAAGTCGAATAGATGTGATATATAAAGCAACTTAACTACAAATGGTGTAATAGAGCTTCTGACATTCCACCTCTTATTTCTCAGAAAGTCGTTTACCTTTGTTATAGCATTATCTCTTGTCATAAAGTTTGGATTGATGTTCACAAAAGCCCCTTTTGTGCTTAGTCATCCCATGAAGGACTAAAATTACCATTGTTAATCTCCCACCCAATGCATTTTTTCACTCATATCTCTTGCTAGTGGAAGGAGTTGTCAGCATACAAGTTTTTGCCCACGACATGGATTTTAGAACAATATTTAGCATTTTGAAACTTTGCCCACATAGAATCCTTATCTCCAAATTGCTGCTATCTTTTGACTTTGAGGATTGTAGAAAGATCTCTTATGACTCTAATGCCAAAATTTAATTACATAACTCTATCAAAAAATATTTTGAGTTTCATCAGCTTCCTGTTCACTTGATCTGACCTTATTTCTTCATTAGCAGGTGAAGCATTACATCACTTTCACTTTTTGCTGGTTATAAGTTGTTCAAAGCTCCCTCTTTTAAAGAAAACGTAAACAATAAAAAGAGCTAAGAAAACGATAAAATGCTTAACCTTATATTTTGTGAGTCTATCAGGTCATCTTGTATTAACTGTTACTTATGTGAAGGCTAACTACAATGACATCTGATGGTTTGCATTGGAATCCATTAATTGGAAAAAGATCTTTAAAGAGTGCACCTATAACTATCAGAAACTTTAGGATTGTGCATGAAACTATCACCTCTTAAAAAAGGAAAACTACTATGAAACTTTTTCAAGAAATCATGGAATAACGTAATAATTCGAGTTAAATGTTAATGACTATATTGACTTAGAAGAATCAGAAATATGGAATTGTGGGGAGAGGATGTTTTTCAGTGAAATTTCCGGAAAAAAATAATTTCCAATGTCTAGAAAAAGTATTTACAATGTCTAGTAAGTTTTTCACAACTCTGTTTTCTTGTTAAGTTGATCAAGGACCCTACAATGTGTCCTCTGTTTACTTCTCTATAAGTTTCATAAAATTCTGTTCAATTTCGTGAAAGAAAATTTCCCCTAAGTTATACGTCATTTTGTACTGTATGCATACTGCATTATTTTCTTTAAGGTTGTCTTGCAAAAATCTTGTTTCGATATACTATAGTTATTCAATTTAATTATTACTTGATTTTATTTTGTTTTACTTGTGTTCTATTTTAGCTAATTATATGATTGCTTCATTGTTTTCTTCTTTACTTGAATTTGTTCTACTTGAGCTGAAGATGCTTCATATATAGCATTTGTACCTCCAAGGTGTAGCCAAGAAGTATGTGTATGATCAACCATTCCTAGACTCTACTTGTGATATTTTACTAGGTATGTTGTTTTTGTAGTTATATTTCAATGTGTGGATCTGATCTTTTCATAGGTCAGGCATGTGAAATACTTTCTTGATGGTAGGTGGTAGTGCGACTTCAAATAAAGGATCCCTACTCACTCTTCTACTATACATGTTGAATTATGCGTCATATTCCTAACTACTCAAACTTTTAAATGAGATTGGTTAAATAATTTAGCACTAATATCTGTTGCTTTCACTTCTTGCAATACCGAATTTAAAAAGAAAATTTCTTGTAGAGTGTAAGACATGCTATTCTTTCAAACTATAATACTCTGTATTGCTTATGTAAGTACCTAATTATGTTTTTTGTTCATCTCTTTTTATTGATTGTCACATATTCATTTTCAAGAATACCTATGAACATAAGTGCAGGCAGTGAATCTATGCTATCAAACATAGTTACAATTATCTCAATTTTTCTTATCCATCTTATTGTTAAGGTAACAAGCGAAAACCCTTTCTTTGGGAAATTCCATTCAATTATAGTAAGTTTTCTTGTTGAATAAAATATATTTAATACTTCATAGTTGTTGCATTTACTTTCATATTAGTTAATTTTGATTTTTTGCCAAAAAAAAGTAGCATCTGTTACTATACTAGCATGAACTTATTGTTTTAACAGATCAAGAATTCGGTGTCTTGAGAACCTATTCATGAAGAAAGTACCGATGAAGTATCAAAAGCAAAAAATTTGATAGAAAAAGTTGTAGATCAAAGAGACCTAGCTATTCTGTATTTCGTTAGGAATTATGCAAGATGTTTTCACTTATACACAAATTTTTATTTTGTTAGGTATTGAATAAATGTCGTAATTTTTATAGATATCCTTTTGGTAATGTAACTATTTAGTGGTCTGTAATTTACCATGAATTTTATAAGAATATATTGATATTTATTTTACGATTCTTCTTTACTTTTTATACATATTTACAATATTAATCATATATTAATTGATTTTTTTTGGGTTGGAAGATTATGAATAATTAACAATGTAGTGTTCTTTCGAAAGAAGAACTACAATAAACTAATTTACTATTTTAATCATAAATTATCAACAACAAGTATGATATTTAGCGAAAGGAAATGTTGGTCGCTAAAAAGAACTGGAAACAAACTAATTTACTATTGTGATGTAATATTATTAACAACCAGTATGATAATTAGCGAAAGGAAATGTTGGTCACTAAAAAGATAAATAACGACCGGAGTCCTTATTGTCGCAAAAGTTCTTTAACAACTGAATTTGAATCCAGTCGTTAACTTTTAATGACGGAACTTTTATTGACCGATGACGAAAAAACTTTTTCTGGTCGTTATAGATTATTAAGAAACTGCAATTGGACCTTTAACGACCAAATTCCCCCTAGTCAAAAGTGATTTTTCTTCTAGTGAATCCTAAAATACCTAAACCACTTAAAATAACCATCCATGTATTTTATTTGCAAAGGGAAAAATTTACAAAACCACCCCTGTCTTGGCCGAAAGTTGACAACAACACAAGTCACAACTCATGACCAGCATCCACGGACCGTGGATGGGACATGTTCCTGGTTTTTGTGATAGAGTTGCCATTTAATGGCCTGACCTATGGAGGTCATCCATGAACAGTGGATGGACCTACGGGGCGTGAACCCGATATATAGGTCACCACCTTTTGGTGAACTCTCTTGATTCCAGGGGGTCTTGGGGTTAGACTTAGGGTCCTCCTCAAGGATCCCTTAGGGTGTTCCTTTGGGGAGTCTTACCCAAAAGTTTAACCCATCAACATGGTATTTTAAGTGAAGGAACATTTTATCTTGATTTTAACCTTTAAACAACACTACAAAACTCCACTACAAGTAACTACAACACATTAGTTCGAAGGATTAGTTTCTAGACATCATGGTCGTTTTTTGACGTTCGATCTCAAATAAATTTTAAGCTAAACTTAAAAATACATTCCTAATCATTTAATCAAGTTACCAACATCATAGACACATATGAGGCTCTAGTTCTTCCTATTTCATTTAAGGTTCATTACAGTATCCCCCACTCCGGAATATTCTTCCTCGAATGACAATTTAATCAAGAAATTACACAACACTAGCAGCCCACAACCAAGCATGCAAAATCAATGTGAAAGAACACAACTAGGAGGAAACATCATCTCCACATCAAAAGCTTAAAGCACAACAAGAAAGTAGGAACTACATCTATAAACTCATCATGCATAAAACTTCATATTCTTATTTTCATTGGAGAGACTTTCTTCTCCAAATCACATTATGCTCATTACAACATCATTAGGCCAATATGCAACTCTTTTAATAACACATTTCGCCATGTTCAACATTGAACTTATTAAAATATTCAAGCAAAATACACTAGATGCATACTAATAGGAGGAACTCATTTTTTTCTCATTAAACAAAAATTCAACTAAAACATGCATAACATGAAGAAGCCATGAAAAACACATTAATGCTCATAACTCTAAAACATACGGAAAGCTACAAGAAAACTCTAGATCTAAAGCTCGAGTAATAATACAAGGGAAAGAGACAAGGGTAAGGATCTCTAACAACCTTACTATTCATCATATCATCACCCACATAAGGGAAAACCAACTAAAAGAACACATAATAAGAGTATCAATACACATTAGAAAAAGAAGGAACTATCACTTACCGCATACCTTTATTAATATTATCTCCCATTACATCTTTAGCTTGAAGTGCATAGAACGAGTCTTCTTTTGAGCATCAAGATTTCGGCCATTAAGAGAAGCTTCTTTGGCCTCCCTTTCTCTAGCTGTAAGATTAGGAAAATCTTTCACTTGGTGATCATTTTTCCACGACCATAGCACCCACTAGTACCGGCTAGACACTTCTCAAAATATTTCTTTCCACAATTTTGGCAAGTAGTTGTAGCACCTGGAGATCCACCACCTCCCTGTTTGTGACCTTTAGGGATACATGAATTTTTTTTATCTGGAGCTCTCTTCTTTAACCTAGGTTGACCTTGCTCATTGGATCTACCCCTCTTTACATCCATACTCTTCCTATTAGGTTTAGAAACCTTAATATATTGAGCATACATAACAAGTATAGATATGTTCATAACATCATGGAGAATCTACGTACGACACTCTTCCTTAACTAGGTTGGATACACCTGTAACAAACCTACTCATCTCATCGCTAGGGTTAGACAGCAAGGATGGTGCATACTTAGAAAATTAGGTAAACTTCAAGGAATATTCCTCAACATTCATGCTCCTTGCATAAGGTTTATAAACTCCTCAATCTTAACTTCTTTCTTCTCACGGGGAAAGTACCTATTAAGAAACGCCTTCTTGAACTCTTCCAATTCTATAAGACCGGCTCCCTATAGGCCTATTAGTCATCCATTGAGTAAACCAAATTTGAGAAACATTTATAAATTGATAGGAAACCAACTTCACCTTTTCTTTAGAGGTGACTCCCGTAGCATCCACTATCTTATAAATTTGATCCAAGAAATCTTGGGGATCTTTTCCCACTGTAGAGCAAAGAAAAATAGGAGTTCATCCTCACAAAGTCTCTCAATCTAGAGGTCATAGTACTGTCATTAGCATTCATCCTAGGCCCCACATGTCTACCCACTTGGTCTATCATAACTTGGGCCAAAGTTAGGAAAGCCGCCCTAATCTCTTGATTAGTCATATCCGGGGGAACCACCAGAACCTCATTCTCTTGATTACCTTGGGGAGTAACTCCCTCATCCACAATCTCTTCTTTCACTCAGCTTGAGGGTCTTCCTCTCGCATTCATATCCTATAAATAAAAGAGAAGGATTAGAAAAAAAACACTATAGGACTCTAGTCTAACTCACGACTTCATGAATAATGAAATAAATGTAACTTTCTATCGTCCTATAGACTCTCACGGATGAATAATACTCTACTAGACGTTGCAAGTGAGACATAAACCTAAAGACAATTCCCAAAACCTTATGTTCTGATATCAAGTTTGTCACGACTTGATAGCACCTCCAAGTCATGGAACGACGTACATGACCCAGTAGGGGTCTTCAACAAGCCTGTTACCATTCATTCATCACACAGGCAATAAAAATAGCGTGGAATTAAAACTTTTCTAAATAAAATGAATGAACCAAAAACTCTTTTATGAAGAAACGAAATATTAAGTCTCAATATAACCATCTTAGACACCACATCAACATTATAGGGACACAACCCTTTACATTCAAAAAGAAACTAATAACAGTTTATTACCTCAAAAGGAAACATAAGAAGTTGATTGTCCTCGAATCCATTACGACATACCGATTATTGGAGAATAGAAATTCAAGCCTTCAACTAGAGAATCCATGTAATATTCTCATCCTACACTTTAGTAGTAAACACATGAAGAAATGGTCTTAGCACAATTAAGCACTAACTATGATGAGCACACAAACACGTGTTGAAAGGGAATTTTTGTTGACTGTCATGCTTTAAGCCATTTTGTAAAACTTAATTAATATTTGAACAATACAGGCATAGTATAAGTGACAGCAAACCTATAAATCACAATATCTCATTCAAACCATTACATTTAACTTTTCACCTTCTCCTCAAATATTCATCTTCAACTAGAACCAACATGCAATGCATAAGCACATACATTAAGAAGATCATTCATCATTTTAGGGTCTCTATCTTATGTTACCCTAAGACACCCGTATGTATTAAATAAAGTGGAAGCCCATACTACCTCTTCATTCAGCACCTAAGTGTTTCTCAAGGCTATATTTCGATAAGAACATTTATATTTCGATACGACATGCTAAATAATCCTTTTCATCAACATAAGAGAGACATGCTTCACATTATAAAGACAATAATTCAACGTTCATCAATAGATTAATTTAGAGGACTATTTCAAATTAGTCAAGAATACTTAAGGAACTCACTCAATTCCTATCAAAGCCTACTCGTTTCTTATGTTGATAGCATCCAATACTACTACCTACACCTTGTAAAACCTATCAAGTAACTAGAGTGCACATCCCACAAGATGGGAACAAGCACTAGCACCCATAGACCATGCAAGCTAGACATGTAATCCGAAGTTCTATCCCCATACGTAAAGAGGTTTTCTCCTTACGAAGGGTAGACCTAGTACGAATCCTATATAGGCACATAGTTTAGGGGATATCCAAATATGTTCATTGAACTCTAGCCTAACATTGGGAAGAGCCATCATGTTAAACATATCCACTCAGTGCTTAGCCTTAGTTCTCATAGAGTATTTGGATTAAAAATATATATGTGTGCTTTAGAGGTCTACGAACATTAGGCCTGCTAAACCAATGCACATGCACATGAAGGGCCACCACCATTAGGTATACCTATTCAATATATAGACGATAGCTCATTTGATCTTCCTAGGAAGCGCTACCACCATTAGGTCTACCAATCCTAGGTTAATCATCTCACACAAAAAAGAGGCTACCAGCATTAGCTCTACCAATCCTAGGTTAATCATCTAACACAAAAAAGAGGCTACAACCATTAGGTCGACCACTTCAAGGTGCTACATTCACCTAGGATTCTAGACACATCATGAAGGGCCACAAAATTTAGGTCTATCGGTTCAAGACATGGTCTAAAACACCTCATCAGTTTTTGATGGGGAGGCTACCAATATTAGCTCTACCAACGTGGACATTCACTCATTCCAGAAAGACACGGCAACAAACTATAGGTCTACCAAATAATGACCATTTATAAATTATGTCAAAGTACATTCATTAGTCTAGAAGAGGATGCACTA
Source organism: Solanum pennellii (assembly GCF_001406875.1). Lineage (NCBI taxonomy): Eukaryota > Viridiplantae > Streptophyta > Magnoliopsida > Solanales > Solanaceae > Solanum > Solanum pennellii. Next base: position 68,361,139 of record NC_028637.1, on the reverse strand, counting down.
GCCTACCAATTCACGACACATTCACTTTTACATTCATTTATACAAGAAAAAGATGCCTAAGCCTACCAATACAGGAGCATTTATGGAAAGTATACGTTCAATCAAAAAAATTCACATTCTATACAAGATCATCAATATAAAATGTGAATCGTATGTACAAAACCTTCAAGACATAATAACCTTAATTTCACTAGATTCACATTCATATAGATATCAAGTAAGCACCTCCACCATAAGTGGATCAAACATCAATATTTGAAAATTACATCTCAATAAGAATAGATCTTAACTCTTGTATCAAAGATACTACAATAGATAAGAATATCGAAATAATTCATAACCAATTCCATCGTTAATATAAGCAATTCGACAATTGATTGATCACAACATGCCTTCAAGGCCTTTCTTTCCAACTCACTAACACACAAAAGCATCAATACCTCAATATAACAATAATTCTCCATCATAATACATAGTAAATGACAAAAGTTCATAAACCCACTTCATATTATCACATGATATTCAATGTACATTCATAATCTACCAATTTCCATTCAATTTACGATTTTAGAGGAAGACATTGTTCTTGAAGGAATTCCATATAAAATAAACTTAAAATAATAAAACTTAAATTCATTAATACAAATTCTTTATAAATGTTTTACAAGTGAACTCATGCTTAGATTAGAAAGTAGGATTTTTTATCATTGAAAATCTTTTAAATCTGTTTTAAACTGACTTTTTCGATGGAAAATTAATCTAGGATGAAGAATCACCATACCTTATACGTGAATAATCCCATAAAACTGACTTGAAAAATTTAACAAATTTACCCTGGAACCTTGAGTTCTTTATCTCTTATGGAGTTTTCCTTGAGAGAGAGTTTTTGGGAATAAAGGTTTCTAACTTTGGTGTTTTGATATTAATAAAGTCAAAAATACTTTTTAAATGTTTTAATACTCTTAAAATACCTAAAAACACGTAAAATAACCGTCCATGTATCTAATTATCGAAGGGAGGAATTTACCAAACAACCCTTGGCTTGGCAGAAACATGACAAGAACACAGGCCACGACTCATGACCAACATCCAGGACCTTAGATAGGACTGCAAGTTGTACACCTGTCCGTGAATTTTGTAAAAGAGAGGCCATTTGGTTTCCTAACCCACGGAGGCCATCCACAAACTGTGGATTGACCTACAGGGAGTGAACTCTATCCGTAGGTCACCACCTTTTGGTAAACTCTCTTGATTCAACTGGGTCTTGGTGTTACACTTAGGGTCTTCCTCAAGGACCCCTTAGGGTGGTCCTTTGGAGAGTCCCACCCAAGCATTTAACCTCGAAACGTGATATTCTAAGTATAAGAACTATTGACCTTGATTTTAATCTACAAACTACACTCCAAAACTCCACTATAAGTCACTATAACACATTAGTTCAACAGACTAGTTTCTGGGCGTAATGGTCGTTCTTTAAAGTAAACGTAAAAATCGATTTCTAATCATTTCATCAAGTTACTAACATCACACACACGTATAAAGCTCAAGTTATTCCTATTTCATTTTAAGGTCAGTAAAATTATGTTCTCTCTCTTTGTCAAACACTAAAGCAAAACCCTAAGGGAAAATGAGTATTCTTTACCACCTAGGTAAGTCTAATGTAGTTGTTGATGCTTTAAGTAGGTTATCCATGAGGAGTACCGCCCATATTGAAGAATAAAAGAGAGAGTTAGCTAAAGATGTGCATAAACTTGCACGCCTGGGAGTCAGACTTATGGATTCCACAAAAGGAGGGAGAGTGGTGACTAATGGGGATGAATCATCACTAGTGTCTGAGGTGAAAGAAAAGCAAGACCAAGACCCCATTTTGCTTGTTTAGAAGGCGAATGTTCATAAACAAAGAGTATTGACTTTTAATGAGGGGGAGATTATGTGGTGAAGTACCAAGGTAGATTGTGTGTACCTAGGGTAGATTGACTCCACGAGAGGATCTTGGAGGAGGATCATAGCTCTAGATATTCCATTCATCCGGGTTCTACCAAGATGTACCGCAAATTTGAAAGAGGTTATTGGTTGGAAGGAATGAAGAAATATGTTGCTGAGTTTGTTCCCAAGTGCTCCAATTGCCAGCAAGTTAAAGTGGAACACCAAAGGCCTAAAAGGTTGGCTCAGACTATAGAACTTCAAGAATGGAAGTGGTAGATGATTATATGGACTTCCTCACAGGCTTACCAAGGTCTCGCTGGGTGATTGATAAAATCAGTTCATTTTTTGTCGATAAAGACTACGTATTTGGCCGAGGATTATGCTAGGTTTTACATTCAAGAAGTGGTAAGACTTTATGGAGTTACAGTCTCCGTTTTTTCATATAGAGGTGCACAATGTACAACATAGTTCTGGAAATTTTTTCAAAAGGGTTTGGGTTCAGATGTGAACTTAAGCACTAGTTTTCATTCTCAGACAGATGGAAAAGCAGAGCGTACTATCAAGACTATGGAAGATAGTTTGAGAACTTTTATGATTGATTTCAAAGGGAATTGAGATGATCACATATCTCTCAATGATTTCTCTTACAACAACAGTTACAATTCGAGCAACCAAATTGCTCCATATTAAACTCTTTATGGGAGAAGATGCAGATGTCCTATTAGGTGGTTCGAAGTTTGCGAAACACAGTTTATAGGACCATATCTAGTTCACCAAGATATGTAGAAGGTTAAAGTGACTCAAAAGAGATTGAAAATGACATAGACTCGCCAACAGTCCTACATAGATGTTAAGAGAAGGCCGTTGGAGTTTGAGGTGGATGATTAGGTGTATCTAAAAGTTTCACCCACAAAAGTTGTTATGAGGTTTGTTAAGAAGGGGAAAATTATTCCCCGGTATATTGGTCTTGACAGAATCTCCTTAAGACTTGGCAATATAGTTTATGAGTTAGAGCTACCCAAAGAGTTAGCAGAGGTTCATCCAATATTCTATATTTCTATGTTGAAGAAGTGCTTGGGTGATCCTTTATTGATAGGACTAACTTAGAATGTTGTTATAAAGGATTTTTTATCCAATGAAGAGATTCCAGTCCAAATCTCAGATCATCAACCTCGGAAGTTGAGAACTAAGGAAGTTGGATCAGTGAAGGTCCTTTGGACGAAACCAATTTGTTTATGAAGCAACTTGTGAAGCTGAGAATGATATCAGAGTCCAGAGAGAATGCAGATCAAGGTACTAAATTATCTTCTTAGCACTATATAATACTATATGTAAGCATGTTGTTACTTGTTTTTGTTTGTTGAAGATCATAAATGATGCTACTACCTTTTGCTTGGTGAAAGAGTTCTCATTTGAGGACGAACGTTCCCAAGGGGATATATTGTAACATCTAGTAACTCGAAATATCTATGATTAAACCAAGAAACTAAGAATAGTTATTTTTGGAAAGAATAGGAAAAATTTTGACAAAAGTAGTATTTTCTTCCTACTATTTCCTAATTTGTTTTAAGGGTTTAATTGGGGTAAAACCATGTTTTAGTTTAGATTATAAAATACTTTTTTCGCTTAGAGTTTGGGGGAAAGAGAAGAGAAATGGAGAAGGGAGAAAGAGCAAGATTTAACCAAGAACGCAAAGAGATTCTAGTGGAATACATCAAGGGTGATCCCTATTCCGGTATGTGAGATATTTCTGTGTTGGGCTCATTCACCCATACACTAACATGTTTAATTCATCCAGTATTGAAGAGATTGGTTGATGAATATTGAAGTTGTTGATGAACAATTATTCAAGTCTTGTTGATTGAGTTGTAATATGCCTTTAGTTGTTTAATTCGTCTTTCCCGGCTATTTTATGAGTCTAAACTATTGAGTATCGAGGTATTTAGTGATCCTAAGCTTTTGGGGGTGATATCCATGGAATTTTAGAAGGTTTAGAGATAAAAAGAAGATTAGAGAAATCGAATGTCCCGGCTGACAAGCCCTGACCGTTCCTGCCACAGCCCCTCAGGGCAGGCTCTGTCTGATGGGCCTTGGAGCGTTGCGCCTTCCAAAGACCTTCAAGGAAGGCTTTATCTAAAAGGCCTTGGTGCGCCGCGCCACCTGATCACCTCAGACTAGAGTCTGTCCGATAGGCTCTGGCGCCCCGTGCCTCTTAGAGCACTAAGGGCTCCTAGAGACCCCGTTCATTCCCTATCTTTGCTTACTAATTCCTAAGTGATGTACCTAAGATTACTAGTGGATTCCAATACTCTAAGGACATATAAGCATCATGAAATAATCGATTAACATGAACCATGAACCTAGAATCCATAATTTAATTCAAGGAATGTTAAGATCAAAGTCAATGAAGTTAAGGAGTGAAGTCTAAGGCTACAAAGTAAGTTGAAGTAAAGTTCTTAAAGCTTCCAAGAGTATTATTTAAATGTTTTGACCTCATTGTAAGGTTCAACTTTTGATTTGAAGAAAAAGTAAAAGTTGAATTCTTTCGTTAAAAGAAGTATAAGGGAACTAAGTATTCTGTGAAGAGTTGATCAAGATCAAAAGTTTCAATTTAAGCAAAGAGTAACGAGTTGAGTTCATTTCTCAAAAGATATTAGAGAACTATGTATTCCATAGAAAGCTTATAAATGTTATTACATTTAAGTTAAGAGGGAACTAAGAAAATTTATAAATGTTTTTACATTTAAGTTAACAGGGAACTAACACTTCCAAAAAGAGTTTTGATTGAGAAAGGGGAACTTTGATTCCAAAGGATCTTTCGTAATGCTGAAGTGTTGAGCAAAATATCTCAACCCAAAAAAAGGAAGTTATTCTAAAGGTATGAGCTAAAGTATATTTTGGGATTAGTATTGAGCACTGATGTTGGGATAAGAGTTCATATCAACTCAAGTCCCAATGTAAACCATGTAGCAATCATGGGTGTTCACGAGTCTATCTTTTTATATGATCACGTATGTTTTAAGCTAGTGGATCTAATTTAAGTAAGGTCCTATACCGATTGCAAGATAAGTAAGTTGTACCATCGCTTAGGCTCATAGTGATGGTTATCGGTTAAGAGAATCTCCCACTAAAGTTAATGTATTTTTACACATAGAAGTTAATTGTATTTTCATATACATCAATTTACTTTTATTTCTATTTACAGGTCATAGTTAATTGCATCTTGCATACCATCAGACATTAGCGTGTTTCAGAAAGTTTTCTTTATATCGCACATTACTTTTAAATTGCATTATCATGAAATGAGTAGTTAATCATGAGTCAAGCAGAGCCAAGGTAAGTGTTTTCCCTACCGCTTTTCAATCCTAAGTGTGGTTTTTATCATTCCAATTCGCATACTTGTACATTCAAAGGACTGATGTCAGTTGGCCTGCATCGTCTGATGATTCAAACGCAGGTAACCAGGATCAGCATCCAGCACATCGTTAACCCAGATCGAGCACTCAGATTTAGTGGTGAGCTTCCTAGAATTCCAGAGGACTCTCTTATATGCTTTTTGGTATTTCAATTTCATAATGTTGTGGGGTATGTCCCAACATTCATGATTGTATGTTTAGAGGATTCATAGAAGGATAGTTAGTTAGCTTAGTTTACTCTCTTTTATTTCAAATTTTATATTTGAGACTTAAGTGCCATTTTATCAAAGATAATTAATTAATGTATTTCTCATGAGAATGTTTTCATCTTTGTAATTGAATTAAGTTATGTCTTCCGTTGAGTAACTAAGTCAGGCCAAGGGTTCGCTCAAGGCCAACAATTGTTGTTGGGTGCTGGCCATGTCCAGGGTGTGGTCTCCTGGCTTGACAAAATTTTTGTAAGAAGTGGAAGTTTAGACCTACATAATATGCAGGAGGATTTGTAATGTAGCTTATGTGTTTGAGCTACCGCAAGAGTTAGTAGTAGTTCATCTAGTGTTTCACATTTTCATGTTGAAGAAGTGCATGAGTTATTCACTTATAATACCTACTGAAGATATTGGTATTAAGGATAGTTTATCTTATGAGGAGATTCCCGTTCAAATTTTGGATCGTCAAATTCGCAAGTTTAGAACCAATGAGGTAGCATCAGACATTGTTCTATTTAGGAATAAATTTGTTAAGGAAGATACTTCGTAAGCTGAGGAGGATATGAAGAATAGGTACCCACATATCATTGAATCCGAAGAAATTCAAAATTAATGTACGAATCCTTTTCTTGGAATTTTTTTTTAAGTTGGCATGTTGTATTTATGTTTTGCTTGTTTGGTATTTGAGCTGGATTTTAGATACTTAGCCTAATAAGATTAATCTTATTCGAGGAAGAATGCCTCTAAGGGGTATATATTGAAACAATCCACTATTTGATAGAGCTTGAATTGGAAAGAACCATTTTTTGAAATAATGAAAAATCTCAAATTTGGCATGTTATGTTAAGTATGAATTTTGGATCAACTTCAAATGATCATAACTGCTACTAGAGGATGAAATATGTGGGATAAAAGATACCAAATGAAAGGTCTTTGAATTATCATTCCAATGCCTCCACGTTTGTTAATTTTTGAGCATGTATGAGGGAGATATGGCCAATTGAAGTTAGTTTTTCCAGATAAGAAAACTCACCCGGATTTAAGAGGGTTATTTTGGTGTTTATCCAAACCAGTTAATAAAATTCATTTTTAGTAATTAATTATGGGTATAAGCTGATTTGGGTTAGTTTACACTATTACAAATTTTTCTTAAGTTTAGAGAAGAGAAAAGAGGACAAAAAAATTGGAGAATGTCAAGACGTTCTTGGATATTTTTTTCCGAATCAAAGTAGTATAACTAAGGGTTGATACCTAAAAAAGGTATGTGAGACTTTCATAGAGTAGGGTTCCTTCACCCATGCAACATTCATGTATGTTTCAGCGAAATTCATTCTAGAAAGTCTGATGATTCTGAATTTTGTTCTTGAAATTGACTTTCGTTCTTGAGTTCGGATGGGACTGTTGAGATATTGAGGAAATCATGTCAATTTTAGTGTTTTTTAATGAGTAGATTTTTGTGAACATGTCTTGGGTATATGAATAAATGGAGAAATTTCGAAAAACAATCTAATATATGCAAATCAGGATTAGAAATCGAGGAAGAATAAAGCTAGAACGAAAATGTGAACCAGATCCACGACGCGGAAGTGGACTATTCATTAAGAGTGAACTTTTTCTATTTGCATCGAGTAGAAATTGTGAACCCCAATGTCTCAAAAATTATTTCGCGACCAAATATTAAATGCATCTTTGTGTTGCGCACTTGCCTGAAGACAATGTTTTTTATTCTTCTCATTATAAACTATATAAAACACTCTTAATCATCACAATATCCTTCCCATCACAAATCATAGCCTTTAATTCATAATTCGTAATTCAAATTCAATGTAGATTTAAGAGTAAAGTCTTGAGTGTTCTTAGAGTCATTTCAAAAGTCTTTTGCAATTGTTTTACTTTATTTAGGACTTGAGCATTGAGTTTAGTAAGTGTAAGAGTGATGTTCTTTTTCTTCAAAAGATTATATGGCAATAAAGTATTCTCTAAGAGTAAATGTTTCACATTTAAACAAAAGACTAAACGCTGATTTCCAAGAGAGATTTTGAGCTAGTTTTTGAGATATAATCTCAATCCACGGAATCAGTTATTGTTTTAAAAATATGAGCTTGTTAGATTTTTAGAGTAGTATGGAGAACCAATTTGGGGACAAGCTTTAGTTTAGATAATGCAAAGTCTTCATAAAACGTGTAGCAAGCATAGGTAGAAAAAGGGTCATACATTTTAGATGATTCCTTAATGCTTTTAGCATAGACTAGTGAATCCACTTCGTAGTTAGGTCTATACCCCTGGAAAGGTATAAGACGTCCGTAGCAGCGTGAGGCACGACGTTGGATCATCTCATAGCTCATAATGATGGTTGTCAGTTAGATAAACTCCCACAGAGATATTTGGTATTCTTATATACACAAATTTACTAGTATTTTAATATACAAAGTGTGTTATTGTCTTTTTACTAATACACTGGGTTGTTATCTTCATCTTTAAAAGCTTTTCTTATACTTCATCTTTATTACTACTTTATATTGAAATGAGTTGAGTTGAATTATGACGAAGTAAATTTCTTTAGTTACTTTTCAAACTTATGTCTTGTTTTAGAATTCCCCTTGCATGCTCATAAATATAATATAATTACGCCATTAGGTATATATAATTTAATGATATAAATATAGGTAACTAGGGTCAACATCAAGTGCTTCGTTGATCCAGTTGAGCATTTAAGAGTCATTTGGTGAGCCTCCTTGCTTCTGGAGGGTTCCCTTTCGTAGCTTTATCATTATAGTTTATTAGGATTTCTTGGGTCTTGTCCCGACATCCACTGTTATTAAAGGCTTCATATACAGTTAGTTATTGTTAGTTCATTAGTCTTGGTATTTCAGTTTTTGTTTTATTTTAATGCCTCAGTTGTCTTATTCGCCAGTTTAGTGTTTTGTTTTGTAACATTCTAGTTTATTTCATGAACTTATCTTTGTTAAGTAAAGTCTTCGGTTTAGTATTCATACATGTAAAGGGTTTCTTGGTCTAGCAAAGGTTCTCGAGTTTCAGTCCCGCGTAAGGTGTAGGCTCGGGGCGTGACACAAGGGCCTTTGAGTGCGATCTTTAATATTGATGAACTGTATAGTTTTTGAGATTTTACTTGAAAAATGGTAGTCTTGAATTTTAGTTGTTCATGAACTTAAACGGTTGGTTGTTATTCTTGAATTTGTAACTTGTAGAGAAATGTGTTTTATCTGATACACAAGCTCTCTCTAGCTTCTAATTGAATCCTAGTGTGACTTATGAGTAATCAGTACACTATTTTGAAGTTTTAGAATACGGGAGTTACAATGAACACATACTTCCTTTCACCCCATCAGATTTAACTCACATGAAATAGTGGGTTTTGATTAATTTTTCCCTTCAGTTGTAGCCCAAATCAATGGAGTAATCCAATGAAATTGAAATTTCATTAGATCCATATTTTTTTAACTTAATTATTTAAGCTAAGCATATTCATTTATAATATCTACTTGGACTGCTATATATTTAATTTAATATAATTTAAATATTTTAAAAACTTATATTCAACAATTTTTAAATGATTATAATGTAATAACAAAATCATATACTAATTATATAGATATTAAATGTCTATAAGCTACATTTAAATACTTGCATGAATCCCATATTTGGTACTTAATTGCAAATGGGAATGTTTTTCAAGAACTTTAGTTCTAAACTAAAATGGAGATTGTGAACTATATTAATCCCTTTTTCGAAATGGTTTTAACTAATGAATTCAAAATGCCTTGGGTAATGTTTCCAAGTAAAAATTCTCATATTCAAAATTTGTTTCTCGATATGAGGTTTTGAGTTGATTGGCCCATTTTTCAATCTTATGAATTGGGAGTTGTTATTTCGAGAGTCTTATTGTGATTACTTTATTGAAATTATATAGTGGGGTATTCGATAGCATTCAAAGGGGGATGAGTCAAGTCTTGGTTAGATTAGTTGATTCCACTAAGTCAAGTGATCTCCTAAGCTTTGTAATCTAGTAGAATTCGTGAATTTCCTTCATTGTGTGTGTTGGAGAATAAAGAGGTTGAGGTGAAGGGTTTAGTTTTTCACTGGGTTAATCGTGATGAATAAAAAGGATGTTAATGAAAATACAATGTATTGATAATAAATGCTTTGTGAATTGTCTCGTTGTGGCTCCTACTCTATTGATTGATGAAATGCCTTGATGACATGAATATGGACTTGAATTGGTTTAATTGTTGTTTCTTCCTTATGGTGTCAAATTTCTAATGTGCATTGATTGTTGTACATTGTGATTAGACATATGATATAAACATGAAGGTTAATTAATCCAGCTAGTGAATTGATATAAAGTCGAAGGGAAATTATTCTGACGAGTGAAAGATATGAAGTCGAAGAAAATGGGTTCCAACTAGTGAATGATGTAAACCGAAGGAAAATGGTTATGTCTACTGAAATGATATAAAATTGAAGAAATATGGCTCCGAACTCAATAAATACTTAGGAATAGGGTTCAAGATGAAAAATCAACATGAATAATAAACTCAATAGTTTCATAACACAATATACAACAATTCGATAACTAGGAATAGAAATTAAAAAATAAGGAACTCAGAGTTCAACATCAAGTCATCTAAAAAATACTAGATTTACTCTTTCACTTTTTCTCAAACTAATACTCTCTTTCATTTGAAAAAATGAACATTTATTAATCATATAATTCCCATAGATTAAATAAAAAATTGGAGTTCTTGTGGAATATAAACATGCCAAAAACTCAAATATCTCAATGTATAATAATATATATAACAACTCATGATAAAGGAATAAAAATCAGAATCAATAACATAACTAATATTAAAAATTCTATAACTAAGGTATAACCCTAGATTAAACTTTTAGTTACTGAGTTGAGATGTAGGGAACTAGAATGAACACAATCCATCACTGTTAATAGCCTTATATACTTGATTTTTGAATCCACAAACTTAAAATTTTGTGGAGGCTTGATTTTATCTTGAGCTTGAGAGAAAACGTTAGATTTTTTGAGGGAACCTTTGATCTTTGAATCTCGGTGCTTCATTCTGATAAATTTATCTCTTTTATGAAGTTCTTAGAGTGGAAGAACATGAGAAAATTTTCATGCCTCAAGTCTACGACATGGACGTGGCCAACACTCGAAAAGTATGTTTTGTCTCCAAGAGAACCCTTAGGCTTGCTGACTACTTAGCAGAAGACTTAACTCAAGAAATGTTGAGCTTTGAATGCAGAATTTAATTCATTTATCTCAAATAAAATCAACTAAAATGTCTTAAAGTACTTAATATCTAGATGTCATAGTTTGCAAAACATGTAAAAATAAAAGGGGAATATTGGAGACTCCTCAACTGTAACTATCTATGTAGCCTCTATTGTTCAACATGGATGTCGGGACAAGAACCATGACACCCTGAAATGACTAAATTTAAAGGACCAAGAGTAGTCGCCGGGAACGTATGGAGGCCCACGAAAAGCTAACTAGAGTGTCAAATGGTGTCGACGGGGCACTTATTAATGATGCTGAAAACCCAAATTTGCATCATTGAAAGATGCAGATCAAATGATATCAGTACACTGAATGTACTCATCATTTATATATATATATATATATATA
>NC_028637.1:68322618-68349421 GCF_001406875.1 Solanum pennellii | reverse complement strand
AACCCTAGTCCTGTCGATGTGGTTCCACCACAAATAAGGATTCCTCTATAGATTTATCTATTTCAAAAACTAACCTTCCCCTTTCATGAAAAGTTGCAAATTTTATGATAAATTGCGACCCTTATGAAAATTTGCGACTTTTAGAAAGAGGTGAGACTTTTATGAATACTTGCAAATTTTATGAAAAGTTGTGACTTTTATGTAAGTTTGTGACCTTTCCGAAAGGTTATAACTTTTCCAAAGAGTTTTGACCTACACTTTGTTTATTATAAATAGAGAGATTTTATGTCACTATTATTTTTAGTTTTTTTACGTTATAGGGTAGTCGAATTCAAATATATTAAGTGAATTTCTTATGAAGTTTTTTACATTCCTTGAAGACCTCATCCTCCTACTTCAAGGAGATTAATCTTTATCATAAGTCATAGTAACTAATGTATCTATTGCATTTTCTTTTTTCTATTTTTGTGTCTTTTTTTTAATTCATTTAAAAATTCCAATGAGGATGATTAAAAATTTATTGTCTATTTATCTCTTTATATAGTTTTATTTTTATACTTTTCGTAAAATTTTCTTGTGGGTTGTGCTATATTTGATGCACAGAACAATAAATATGTGATAACTAATATGCAACCAGTGTTGATGTTTGGTAAAAGAACCAAACAGATTGCTCTCTGCTTTGATATAGTTAGTATATTATTTTGATTGCTCATTCTTAGGTACAAACATTTTATATGCCCTTGCACCATTCCTAGAATATTAGTATAGAGACAACTAGTTCCTTCTTTTATCGCAAGTCAACCAATTTGTCGTATTTCTTCGTCTCTTCTTTTTAGGCATAATAAGTGATCAAGTTTTCTTGAAACTAACAAATGTCCAAAATACACTAAAAAATTCTTTTTATCGGTAATGAATTTGCCAGTAACGAAGAGTTCTAGAGACTTTACCTATACATTTATTAAATGTCATTAGATTCAATGTTACTATGAACTTTTTCAGGGACATTTATAATTGTCTCTAAAGATCATTTTCGTTGTAGTGTTAACTCTTTCTTTTGATAATGTCTTTTTGGTTTTTTAATAAAGAAGTAATAATTCTTTATTTTGGCTTCTTTCAGTTATATTTGTGAGCCATAAACATTGATACAGATTGCTAAACTATCTTTCTAAAAAATATGTGAAGCAACATTCATTTTTCTTCATGATTGTTAGGAAAGTAAGTATTGTCTTTATTATTTTTTTTTGGATATTTATGAGTTCAAGTACTCAGAAAATTATGCTTTGAGATTTCATATGTTACATGTAAAAATTTTTGTTTTAGAATATCTAGTTAAGAATAATGTCGCCTACTGCTTGATTGATAATTGCATTAATTCTTTGTAACTGCATATTATAACCATAACAATAACTATGATTCAATTCCAAATAAGTTGGGCTAGTGATGTGAAACCTAAGCAATAGTATTGACTATTCTGAGATGATGAGGAAAAACATTTACGATACAAAAAATTTTAGGGTCATAAGAAAGGAGCTGAAGGCCCTCCGTTTGAATTAGTTAATTATGTTCTTTTATGGACGTGATGTTCCACTTTAATTGGGAGTGTTGTTATTTGAGTCTCTTTGGTCTCTTCTTTAACGTTTGATATTGTTCTATATATCTTCTTTCTTATAAAATTTCATTACTTCTGACCAACTATTTCCATGGAGATTTCTTAAACTTTTTTCTTTTACTTAAAATATCTCCATGACTCATAAATTTTTATATAAAAAATAAAAAATAAAAAATATATATGACTTTTAATATTTTTGGATTGCCACAACAACACTCTCTAAAGGTATTATCGAAGACAAATAACCCACACAGTCCAAAGGTATTACCGAAGTTGGATAACCCACACAGTCTTTCAATATGGGAATATGAAAAAGTTGGTGAACCACGACTAATCTTGCTGGTAGCTATTACTCATGAGCAACATTAGCAACCCTTTCATGATTCTATAAGGACTTACATACATGGGAATGGGATTCCTTTTCTTACAAAATATCATCACCTCTCTTCATGGGTAACAATTTTAGAAAAAAAATCATCAATTTCAAAGTCTAACTCCCATTTTTTTATATGTGCATAACACTTCTGATGACCTTGAGTTGGGTTTAGTCTATCTTTGATAAGATGAACTTCCTCCATTGCCTCATGATCCAAATCTGACCTTAATAAAGTTGCTTCTCCTACTTTCCGTGAACAAATAAAGGATTGTATATATGCGCATACAATGCCTCATAATTGCCCATAAGAGGTAGGTGATCATCACAAATGATCTTTAAATCTAAAAGGAATTCTCTCGACATTTCCTCTAAGGTCTGTATAGTGCATTATGCCTGATCATCCATCCGCTATTAAAAAGTTTGTACTGAGATTTACTTGATTATCAAGACTTTTATGAAATGATTTCCATAAAATAGAGGTAAATGGAGGTCCACTATATGAGATGATAGAAAAGGGAACCCCAGGCAACCTTATTATCTCACTTATTTAAAGTCTTGTAAAATCCTCAGCAGAATCTATAGTCTTGACAACCAAGAAGTGAGTTGACTTAATAACTTTGTCCACTATCACACAAATAGAGTCATATTTGTCATGACCGGAGTCTAGACCCTAGACGAGACCGGCATCGTTGACCTCTCAGAGGTCGCAGACAAGCCTACTTAGGTTAATTTTAGCAGAAAACTTGAAATTTTTATTTACTTATTTCTCATGAAACATATTCAATACTGCAAAAAACGTAAACTTTCCAAAATGGGTACCAATACAATGCCTGAAATAATATGGAAAAGAAAAGCTAGTGGAATATACTCCACTAACTCAAACCTATATCTAAGATGGAATATAATGGGAAAGAGTCCTCGAAAGCATGAGGTCCTACCAAGTCCGGATGAATGCTCCATGTCCGGATAGCTTCAGTGTCAATCTATAAGCACTAACGTTCGCTTGTGCCTGCACCTAAAAATTTAGAATTGTATTGGTATATGCAAGCAAACACCAAGTATATGCATAATTAAGAAGAGCTCTTTCCTAACGATATGGATCATGAAAAGTCATGTCAGTAGAACTACGAAATTCAGATCAGGAAAGTCATGCAATGAAAGTAATATGCATCATTACACTTATAATTTTGCAAACAGCACATAACATATTGCACATGTCATATCACATAGCTCATATCATTCTTTCATATGTCATGTGACCTTGGAATGAGGGCTCAACACATGGGACCTCAAATAGGGAGCCTTCTATAGCAAACACAGAGTTTGCTTCATTCATTCATGCGTACTTCATTTTTCATTCTTTCATATACTAATGCAACCACCAGTCATACCTAGGATGTAGTTTAAGACTCTCATCGGGTTAACTGTGCAATGACTAAGAATAACTTAGTGTCATTACTTAAGACTAGCTCACCTGATTAACCTATCCTAACACGTTTGGTATCATTCATTTCATTAATTTGCATTCGTTGAGGCTGACCTCTTTCTTTCTTAGGGAACTTTAACCTTAACCGACATAGATCATGTGAGCATCATGAAATCAAGTGTCTGCCTCACACCGAAAAGAGGTGGAATCACCGGCCAGAGTGACCCGAACATGCTAGCGTATATGGGGAGTCGAACCGTGCTAAATCCCTATATTGGCAATATTGATTCAAAGACTAGAAGATATAAGGATACCCAAACCCGGCATGCCGGACAGTCTCATCTCATGAATTTTACGTGAACCTCTTCCCTTCTCGAATGAAGGCATCACCACTCATAGCTAGTCTATCAGTGCTTAGTATAAAGTTTCATTAAATTCAACAGATACATCATGGAAGTTGGCTTCTAGCATGAGGACATCATATCTCATTAGACGATTTCTCATATCATCATTAGTATTAAGTATGCATTAACTTCAATACATTCATTAGAGTGTTCATAGAGACTACTCTCTTCATTAACTTTACAATCTCATAGATGCGTATATTTTTGTAACATTTACATAGACTCATTTGAGATTGCTCTCATCTTTCACATTAGCCTCTTATCGTGTTGTCACACTAAACTGATAGTGACCATATCTTGTCCGAAAGGCCATTTGGGGGTATGTTCATCTCTCACCCTAAGTTTGTGTTATCCTGACCGTAATTCTATTTTAGAAAATTAGCTTGCCACTAGGAGTTGATCAAAAAAGTCGTTAATCCAAGGAAGAGGTTACTTAATCTTAATGTTCAAATTGTGAAGTTGCCAGTAATTCATTGCACATCTTAATGGACCCATCCTTCTTTTTCAAAAATAAAATCCTGGCACCCCATTGGGAAATACTATGTTGAACGAAGCCTTTGTCTAGTAAGTCCTTGATTTGAGCCTTTAACTATTTCAATTCGGTCGTAGCCATCCAATAAGAGGGAATTAAAATGGCATTTGTATCTGGTAGCAAGTCAATACTAAAATCAATATCCCATTTGGGAGGGATTTAGGAATATCATTATGAAAGACCTCCAAAAATTCCCTCAAAACGAGGACTAACTCAATAGGAGGAACTTCTTAGTATAATCTTTGACTCTTACAATATGGTTTAAACACCTTTAAGAAATCATCTTACAAGACTTTAGACAAGAAATGTTATGACCTCTGTGAATAGAATTTCTCCCCTTCCACTCTAAGACGGGTTCATTAGGAAAGTTAAACTTGACAACTCTTGTCATACAATAAATGTAAGCAAAACAAACATGCAACCTGTCCATTCCAATAATTACATCGAAATCCACCATATCAAGTTTTACCAATTGAACATGGGGAACTCTATTGGGCAACATTATAGGACAATTTCTATATACTCTTTTTGCAACCACTGACTCACCTACCGGGGTAGTCACCACAAAAGGTTCTTTTAAGATATAAGACAAAATACCAAACTTGCTAGCTACCAAATGGGTATCAAATGATAAGGTAGAACGTAGTTAAAGTAAAGTATATACATTTAAAGAGAAGACTTTTAACGTACCGTTCACCACATCGGGAGAATTCTCTTGTTCACCCCTAGAACGGAGATCATAAAAATGATTCTTTCTTGGAGCATCAACATAGGAATTGCCCACTCCTCATCTCTTGCCCCTTCACATTAGGGAAATATTTAAACTTGTGACCACTTTTACCACATTCGAAGCAATTGTGCGTTCCAACTAGGCGTTCACCCATGTGTTTCTTGCCACACTTCCCACATGTAGGCTTCTTGCTTTGTGATATTGTACTTCTTCCATTTTAAGAATTAGGGTTAGACACCCTATCATCATGAGGTTTGGGAAATTTTGAAAAGACTTAATTAGAGAACCTCTTCATAAATCTAGGCATATCATAAATTTCAAACCTTTCCTTTGATGAACAACTTTCAAAAGACTTGGCCTTTTGATCCTCTCTATTCTTCCTCCATAGTCTACTTTCTTCCACATGTCATGAATGAACCATTAGATGGGAAATATTAATATTTTCATGAATCATAGTTGAATGACATTCTTCCACTAAGTCTTCGAACTTTTGTATGGAAATGACTCATCTCATCCCTTCGGATAGACACTAATGATGGAACATACATAGACAATTTTGTAAAATTTAAGGATTACTCAAGTACACTCATACCTCCTTGACGAAAATTGAAGAATTCTTCCACCTTAGCTTCCCTCAACTCTTTACGAATGAACCTATCAAGAAAGGCTCTCTTGAAGATTCTCCAAGTCACAAGACAACCTCTTAGCACTCTAATATCCCTCCATTAAGTGTACCTAGTTTTTTCCACCTCTTTGAGTAGATAGGCGACCAACTAAGGCTTTGCACCCATAGTCACCCCATATCAAATAGGATCTTATAGACCTCATCCATAAAATCTTGAGGGTCTTCATCCGTTTTCGACCAAAAGAACATAGGACAATTCATCATAGTAAAGTCTCTAAAATGAGATGCCATAGTGGTAGCATGATGAGGCACACGGGGTCCAACTTCCCGATTCACTTGAGTCGTCATGGCTTGGAATTGAGAAGTGACAGCATTAGCTTGTGAATTAAGGATTAGGCCATATTTAGAAAAGTTTCCCTTATCTCTCCATTGGTCATCGCTGGAGGAGCAACCAGACATGATCAACCATAGAAACTTGTTTAAGTGGAGGGACTTGATGTGTTGCAAAGAAGCTTGGTTTTCATTAGACCACGCATTTGAAATCCCCTTCCTCGGCACTTCTTGCGGCTTTTCATCGACTGTTCATATCTATAACCACAATAAAAGGCTTAGGTTAAAATAAAACATAAAATAGACACTAGAGGCACGACATAGGATTATAAAAAGATGAGAATTTGTTAAGCATCTCATCAACAAGTGTGGAGCGCTTCACAATAAAGAATTAGAATATACATATACATGGTTTAGTAAGATGTCCATCCTAAATATGTTCAACCTCATGCTCTGATATCAAGTTTGTAATATTCGGGGAGCACCCCCTCGATGTAACATGTATCGTCATCCTCAGAGAAAATGTCGACTATCCTCTTAGCATTCGTTATAACATATTATATGTTAAATTATGCAAAATTGCAATCTTTTCATCCTCATCTACAAGTGAGGTTTACTTAGACCTCTCGCTTACATATAATATAATCATAGGGAGCTTACATAGACTCATCACACAGTAAGTACTACATAGACTTATACTTTTATTTCACATACATAATATAGAAATATAATCTCATATGATGTCTAGGCTAAGTCTCATATTAAACAATCTAGGTCTAGTGAAACATTGGGATTAGCCCATACTTCATTACAATAAAATCCACATATAGGCTTATATACAACAATAGTCTTCAAATGAAAGAGAATGAACAAAATTGTTTTTAAGATTAAACAACATCAAATTGGTAGATGGTGGCATCGTCCTCAGAAAGTGAGGACCTACCGAACCTAGAGAATGGGAATCCAAGTCTTTTTAATGGACCTCTAAAATCTCAATGGATAGAACCTACATAATTGTATAAAACATAGAAATATAGGTTAGTAACCACTGGTACTATGTATGGAAACTTGTATATAAAACATTTGAATGAATTCATCCGAGAGGATATTTACTTTAGAAAAAATTCTAAGTCAGTTAAAAGTCTTTAATGCACATTCAAGAATCCATATAGTTAGGACAAGATCATATATCACAAGACCAACATCATCAAGTATAATCAAGTCAACATGTGTTGTATCATTCTTGAGTACATAACCAAACATTCCAGCAACATGTTAAAACGACAAACCTTGTATACAATTCCTAACGTGACACTACATATAAGACCTTTACTCATAACCCATGTCTACATGTTAAATGATAAAGCAAAGACACATAAACATACTCAACCAAGTAAACCAAACAAAGGATCACAAGCAATATCTATCTTAACATAATCTAGCATCAAGAGTAGTCATCATCATATTTAATAATATAGATCATTAGCATGTTCATAAGTGAAACTTACATAATATAGGATCTTCAACATGTAATGTCATCATATGCATATTCATTTACTTTATACAACATAAGAACAACCTTCTAAAACTTCCTTCAAGGAAAATTAGTGCAATGTATAGGTAGAGTCCCATACCCATACCTAGACTAAGTCAAACCCCTTAAGTCACCCTAGTTACTGTTCACTTCATTACTTCATTTTACTTTGGGGAACACTTTCCTTAAGTAACATAGACAACAAGAGCTAAGTGTGCAATCTGGGGTCATGAAACCCTATACTGAAAGATGGTGGACTACTTGACAAGGTAGTACCAAAACATGAACATAGCATTCAAAGTGGATCCACTAGCTAGTATTCCTATAGGGGAACATAGTTCAAGAACTAGGAGATATGTTGGGGGTCCTCATTATGCACATTGCATTATAGTCTCCAATCTCATGAGTACAATAGTGAACCTACCTTCGCAATTTGGGAATGGACACTCATTACTTCTAGTTCTCTTGTTGCTAAGCTTGATTCCCTTTTTGAAGTATCTTTAAGCCTTTATTATTTATCATAGCTTAGTTTAGGCCATAAAAGACTAACCCCTTTTATATCATAGTCATTAGCAATTGAAATTTTATGCGAACATCATTTTATACAACCCTCAGATGTGAGATTAACTCATCATCATCATCATGTCATAATAAGTCACATAGACAAATCATTACCACACTAATATAATTACCTATTAAGAATAATCTCACAATCACGTACTCATGACATTTAAATTTGATCTTTATACCAACACTTACGTAATCTAATCATAAGGCATGCTTCAATTGAACTTCATCACCAAGTAAAAGCCATCACAATTGAAGTAAAGGTTCAAGATCACAAAGTCTTATCAAATCCTCCTTAAAATTCCATCATCATTGATATTAACCTTAACTAATCCAATTTCATCAACCAATAGCCGTGATAACATCATTCGATTGTAATTAAAACATTAACTAAGTCAATTGTATCAATCCTAATCAATTCAAAATGAATTAGTCACCTAAGATTAGTGAATATGGGTCAATTCATGATCTATTCAACATACTAGATTAAATCATAAAAAATAGCATAATTTAACAATAATACATCATAATGTAAATTCGTATTAGAAAGAAACCCATATGAAATAATCTTTTTGAAAACCAATTTTGAAAGAACCCTTTGGGGAAAGGAATCCCAAAGGTGAAAGGTTACCATACCTTGATATTGTTTGAACATTGATGGATAAAAGTGATCTTCTTGAAGCCAAAGAACCCTTACAACTTGACCTTCAATGGAGTCTTCTTTGGCAGAGAGAGGAGGTAGAGTAATTTGGGTTTATATATTATGAAGTGTTAAGTTGAGTTTAGGCTTAGGGTAAGTTAAATAGTCACTTAACTAAATTAATTGACCACCCCTTAACCCCTAATTAAGCACCTAATAAATAAATAATTAAATGAAGTCACTTATGTGTTGACAGAAAAATTGCAAGCCTGACCTATGAGATCTCGACCTCCAATAGGTAATCGACGGCCTTGCCACCCACTGTCCTGCACAACCGTCTTTTGTATCAGAGACTATACATTTTGTCCATTTTTGAAAAAATTCTATGTGTTGATCGAAGGTTTCATCTAAGCCCCGTCACCGAGGCGACACCCAGTCGTTTGGTAAGCATAGGTGTGGCTACCTACACTGCCTCAGTTGGAATGTTTTGCTCAAATGCAAGGGTCCTCTCCAAGGACCTTAAGGCTGGTCTTACCCGTACGTGTAAACCCTAATCACACTCTAACACTTATTTTACACCTTTCTACCAATTTTTATCAATTTCCGACTCCTAAAACCCCATGAAATAGGCTAAGGAACACTAGCACCTCTTTCAAAATTCTCCAGATGTCTTGGACGTTTCTTGACGTCTTGACTCTAAAACATTCTAAATGACTTATAAATATTATTTTTGACCTTAAAGAAGTATTAAAACCCTTAGACACTAACGTGAGGATCTAGATTAGTTCTTGAACGTCGGAGTGTTACACGACAGTTATGTTTATTTCAGTAGAATTTATTATAGTAAGTTCAAAGGATGATGTGTGTTAATTATATTGTAGAAATTGTCTTTATTTCATGAGATTTTATGGGATTGTTGAGTTTTTTATGGAATCACGTCGATTTTAAAGGTTTTTTAAGTTAGAATTGTGTGTACATATATTGGGCACCTGAAACTAAAGAAGAATAAAAAATATAATTGCATGCAGTAAAATTGGTTTGAGAAAAAAGAGAAGGAAAAAATCGAGCAGGTTTTGGCACGCAGGTCTGCATCAATGACATGATTCCCCAGTGCACAAAAATCACCTCCACATTGTGCAGAGGACGCATACTCCTCTATTTCAAAAATAAATTTAGCAATCAAATATCTAAATATATCTATGCCTCGAAGAATTATTTCCAGACAATGATTTCTTGATTGTTTCTCTTGTTTAACTATATAAAAACACTTCTAATCATCATAATATATTTCCTATCACAAATAACAATCCTCGAATTCATAAATACAATTCAAGAAAGTCAAGAGACACGTCTAAAGAGTTCGTAGAGTCCTTTCGTATTGTCTTTGCAAATGTTTTAAAATTGTTTTAAGACTTGAGATTTGATTTAAGTAAGAGTAAGAAATGAAGTTAATTTCTTCAAAAAGAGTATATGGGAACTAAGTATTTCCTAAGATTAAATGTTTTCAAATTTAAATAAGAGAAGAAACAACAATTTCCAAGAGTGTCTTTGAGCTAGTTTTTCAGTAATTATCTCAAACCACAATTTTTTTTTGTTTTTAAACATATGAACAGAGTATTTTGGGAGTAGTATTAAACACCAATGTGGTTACGAGTTCATATTAACTCAATCCTCCATAGATCATGTAGAAATTGTAATTCTAAAGGGACATACTTTTTAGATGATTCCTTAGTGCTTTTTAGGACTAGTGGATCAACTTAATTGAGAGGTTCTCTTCTCTGGTATGGTATATAACAGTTCTGGCAGCGTGCACGAGATACTGTATGCTTATAGTGATAGTTGTTGGCTAGGGAAAATCCAACGTACTTTATATCTAAATTAAATTGTCATTGTATATCTTTAAATATATTGTGTTTCTATTTACTGTATAAATGTTTTATTTAAAGTGCACTTTACTATTGTTGATTTCTACGTTGAGTTGAGTATAGGTTAGGTAAGTGTTTATTTCGAATTCATTTGAAGGTTATGCCATGTTTAGTTTTCTCCTCGCTTGCTCGTTCATTCAATGTACTGATATCATTTGTCCGGATTGATTTTAAGATTGACATCCATGTAATCAGGATCAACATCCAACACCTCCTTTATCAAATTAAGCACTCAACATCAGCTAGTGCACCTCTTTTATTTTTGTAGGATCCCTTTGGTTATCTTTTGCTTTACTTATTTTGGTTAGTTCAATTATTAGGAAGATCGGGGGTCATTTGTTTACATCCCTCTTACTATCCAGAGGTTTCAGAAAGTTTTTTAGTATGCTATTTTAGTTTTTTTATGTTGAGACTTGAATTTCCTTTTTAGGTAGTTGAATGTTTCTTTTAAGATGTTCTATGTTTATTGAATGAGATTATCTTCTGTGATTGTTTAAAGTTTTTTAAGTTTTCTACTAAGTGATAAGACAGGCCAAGTGTTCGCTTGGGGCAATAATGGTTCTTGAGTGTCAGTCCTTCCCAGGGTGTAGACTCGGGGCATGACATGTCTATTACCTTGCGATGCTCAATGTTTTTTGGTCAACTCTGAGATACTAGAAGCTTAGCTTGGATGCTGCTTACCTTATCTGGATCATCTTTCAAAAAATAAACCTCCAAAGGTATGAGATATCTTATTTCAAACCACCCTATGAGTGATCTACATCCCTACCATAAAGTTCCTCGAAATGTGCCATGTTAACGCTTGATAGGTAACTGTTATTATAGGAGAATTCACACTATGGTTGGAACTTATCTTGGTGACCTCCAAAGTCAATCACACATGCCCTCAACATGACCTTTAATACTTGAATAGTTCTCTCTAATTATTCGTATGTTTGTGGATGGAAGACAGTTATAAAAGTGAGTTTAGTTCCCAACTCTATATCGAATTTTGCCCAAAACTTGTATGTGAACTACGTGCCATGGTTCGAGATGATAGAAAGAGACAACTCATAAAGTCTCACTATCTCTTTCATAGAAACCTTAGCCAACTTCTGAGAATTATACTCTACTCTGACCAGAATGAAGTTGTCTAAATTAGTCAACATGTCAACTACCACCCAAATAGAGTAGAAATTTCCCAAGGTCTTGGGATGAACAACCACTAAACCTTAGCTATCATTTTCCACTTCTTTTTCGTAATTAGAATTTGATGAAGAAACCTGTAAGCCTTTGGTGAGCATACTTAACTTGCTGGAAGTTTTGACACTTAGCCACAAACTCAACTATGTCTATCTTCTTTCCAAGCCACCAATAATATCATTTCAAATTTCAGTACATCTCGATCACACCCAAATGAATGGAATACCGTGAACCATGGGATTATGTAAACATATTCTAAATAAATTCATCCCCTCGGGGAACACATATTCTTCACTTAAAGCTGAGCACACCTCCCGCTTCAAGAACCCAATTTCGCGCCTTTCCAGACAGTCTTGTTTTTGAGCTTATTCAAATTCTCTTCCTCAAACTTCGTGGACTTGATTTCCTCAATGAATATTGACCTAATATAAATGCTAGCTAACACCCAACTTTCTCTGAAAAGACCAACGGCACTAACATAGACTCCAAGGTCTGAATCTCTTTGGACAAGGGTTGCTTGGCTACACCCAAAAGTTATATTACCCATACTTAGTATCTTCTGGATTAGTGTGTCTGTGACAACCTTAGCCTCATCCGAATGATACAGGATGGTAACATCATAATCCTTGACTAACTCTATTGTCCTGCTCTGCCTTATGTTCAGGTTCGTTTGAGTTAATGTGTGTTGTAAACTACGATGATTACTAAACAACTCACACATCACACCATAAAGGTAATGTCGCCATATCTTGAGAGCAAACACTACCGCTCCCAACTACAAGTCATGTGTCGGATCATTATTTCTAATCTACCTTCAGTTGGCGCGTTGCATAACATATAACATTTCTAATATGCATCAATACAGTACCAAAGACCGAACGTGAAGAATAACAATAAACATTGAAATCATTACTTTTCACCGGCAATTTTAGAATAGATTTTATGGTAAGAAGAATCTTGAGTTTCTAGAAGCTCTCTTCACATATTGTTAGTCCACTCGAAAGGCACCTTCATATTAGTCAGCCTCGTTAAAAGTGTGGCGATAAAAGAAAACTTCTTCATATTTCAATAATAGTAGCTGGTGAGCCCCATGATACTCCTATATTTAGTTATAGAGCTATGCAACAAAAGTCAGCCAGCATTTGGGGATCTACCATTACCCCTTCGTTGAAACCACATGCCCCAAAACGGAAACAAAAGTCAACCAGAACACAGACATGGAAAATTTTGTATACAACTATTGTTGTCCAAGGACACCTAAAACAATTAAAAGATGGTCGTTGTTCTCTTTCTTGCACTTTGAATAAACCAAAATGTCATCAGTCAAATTGGTAAAAATATAATCTAGGTATGCTTTGAACACACCATTCATCAATCTGATAAAGGTTGTTAGGGCATTAGTCCACTCAAACAACATCACTAAGAAATCATAATGTCTATAGTGAGTCATGAATGCCATTTTAGGTATATCCTCAGACCTAAGATTTAACTGATGGTAACAAAACCATAGGTCAATGTTAGCGAAAACTGATGCACCCTACAACTTTTCAAAGAGATCATCTATCCAATGCAACAAATACTTTTTAATAAAGGCGACCTATTCAACTGCGGGTAGTCTATTCATATCCTCACACGACAATCCTTATTCTTAACAAAAAAGAGAGGAGTACCCCATGGGAAGAACTACGACAAATGAAACCTTTGAAGAAGGTGATGGAATTGATCTTTAAGATCTTTTCATTCTGGTGAAGCAATGCGATAAGGAGGAATGGAGATGGGGGCAAGTGTCAGGTTGAAAGTCAATTCAGAAATCTATATCCCTATCCGGAAGCATTCCAAGAAAATTCATAGAGAACACTTCCTTATATTCTGACACTACAGAAATAGACTACATAGAGAAAGACTCACCATCAACATGCCAAATGAGATAAATATCCAAAAGACTCATGCCCATAAGTTCCCTAGCGCTATCAAATGATATGAACTTAGTTG
The DNA here is from genome assembly GCF_001406875.1 of Solanum pennellii. Lineage (NCBI taxonomy): Eukaryota > Viridiplantae > Streptophyta > Magnoliopsida > Solanales > Solanaceae > Solanum > Solanum pennellii. Next base: position 68,335,549 of record NC_028637.1, on the reverse strand, counting down.
GCTTAGGATTGTACACCCCTTCTCACTCTAACCTTTTGCTAACCAGGATCTCTGGAGCCAGAAATTTAGCATTACAATTACGCACAACTTAGTTAAGGAAAACTAAGTCATGCCTAAGATTCTATCAAATTCAGTCATATCCTAAATAACAAAGTCACCACAAGTATGACAAGCCATAATAAAAAAAGGACAAGCACGATACACATTGGTCACTATGATAGACTCTCAAACTAGGGTAGAAATTTAGATAAAGGCATCAAGCAGATCACATAATGCATCAACTCCCAAGGAACACTTAGCAGACACAAATGAATATGTAGAACTAGGATAAAAAAAAAAGTATCCATCCAGTCATAGACAAGAATAATACTTGTGTTCACTACATCAGACACTTCAAACCTAGTTCTTGCCCAAAAAGAACCCTGTTAACTTGATGGGCAATCTCCTTGCCTGACAACACTACTTTTCTACCTCCATTACAATTTCCCCTGCCTCCACGACACTGTTAATTTCCTTCACTCTCACCTAGTGGAAATCCTCTTACATTACTACCGCTACCTGCTGGTACAACTATTCTTGTCTATTATTCCACGCGATCATACATACGCAGATGGAGAAATTCTCTCCTCACATGCCCTAGTTTGACACAATTCTAACAACTACGATCAAAATATTGCATGATGCCGAATGTAGGTATGGATCCCTGACTATCCTAAAGGTAATTATACTATGGAATTCCCGAATATCCACATGTAGAAGCGGGCAGGGCTGACTCATGAACCTTTTGAGTAGTAACCATGAAATTTATATGTGCTCTTGGGCATCATATCCAAAGCGTAGGACTGCACATCACGTCGAACTCCTTCCACTTTATTTACAAAAGTCATTCACCTTATTGAAATTTTACATATAGGGATCATGTGAATAGAAAGTACCTGGAACTTCGGGTTCAATTTTTGACGAATATACGAATTCCTATACTCCTTTGTATTCACCTATTGGGTAGAATATTTGAACAAGGAATGTAACTTTGCCTCATGGGTAGCTAAACCGATTCTACCCTGCTGTATAGCCCTAAAATTAGCCTTCTTAAGATTTATCAAAGTGTGGGGCACATACTTCTTCAAGAGCAGATTTTTTGACAGCTTCCAAATTAGTGGGGCAAATACTTGAGATCATATTTTTAAATTAAGCCCTCTGAACTGCTTAGAATCACCTTGAAGTTGAAAGTTCACGAGTTTTAATCAATGTTGGTATACAATGCCTAACTTGTGATGCCTTTCATAGAAATCTATAATGAACTCATAGGCATTCTCATTCTCAGAACCGTGGAACAAAGGTGACTTCAGCTTCAAGAACATAGTCAATATCTCATGCTCAACACCAATTATCACAAGACCCGATAGGGGGCAGAAGAAGGAATCAGTTCCTAATGCTCAATCCACCCTGGGAATAGTAGTAGTAAAAGGCCGGTTGATCAAAGGTTGGGCATTTATAGTGTGCAAAGGACTATGGGGTCGAACAATACCTTAAAAAAGTAATAATTTGTTCGTTAACACTGGATCTAAGGGAGAAATGTCGGTATTCCAAGGCTGTGCATCTACCCGTTCTTATGTTGCATGGGGGCTTCTTCCCTAGGAATATTCTTATGTAAGGCTCCACCCCTGGTGGGTGCCACTCTTCCACGACCTCTACCCCTTTGTCTTCCCCAGTCCCTTTCAGACCACGACCTTTGGCTTCAAACTCATCATCTAGATTATTTATGGGAGTTAGGGGCCTAACGCAGTTGTATCCCATATTAACCATCTATAGACACAATAGTGAAGGAGATTTGATACCAATTTGGATCACCATATAGACATTGGAATCAAGTCATCAAACTAAAAGATTAGAAGGCAGAGAGATATCCTAAAGTTCTGTAGCCTTTCGAAGAAAAATTCAGACGTCTATGTACCATTCCGCAAGACTTTACTAGAATCATTTTGGTACAATTAGATCAATAGACCTAAGTCTCTAATACAAACTTTCTCACGATCTAAACCACCGTTATTAATACCCACACAAACCCTCTGGTGGTTTAGACACTACTACGACCCAACTAAGCAAGTTTAAGTAAACAAAAGCATTTAAAGATATGAAAGCAGGTTTAACAACTAAATAAAATACAGAGATCCATAAACTTCGAACTTCTAACACATAGAGTATTGCAAAAATACTACCTCTAGTTATTGTTCCAAAACTATATCAACTAAAAAGTCTAAGAAAAGGGGGTGCTACCCCGAAAACTAAACATAAATAACCTAAACATATAGCTTGAGTTCAAAAGGAATAGACTAAAGAATTAATGGATCCATGGAAGACAGATAGAAATGGCTCATTCATGAAACCACAGTGTACTGGAAGAACCACGTGGCTACTCCAGTAATGTAATACAAGCAAGTCATTACAACACAATACACGCACTTATACATATTATATAATTGAATCATCATTTTAGGAGAAACAAACAGTTTTCTAACAACCAGAGGTAAATATATATGTAATAATTACAAGTGGTTATTGCATGGAATCAATAAAGAGTCCTAACTTACCTTTATTATTATATAAACACAACATGAAGTCAAACCATAACCTACCTGAGTCATCCCTTTCCAAAGTCATTCAGCTTGTTATTGATCTATAAACAATTATTTAATGTATGAATCAATAAAGAGTCCTAACTTACCTTTATTATTATATAAATATATCAACCCAAGGTCAAACACGTGGTCCTAATATTAAACTCGGGTTTTTACCAGAATTCATGGTAAGGCCAAAACGCCCCCCCCCCCAAATTATAATTAACGAGGATTTTTAGTTTTGGGAATCAAAATATGTATTAGGAGAGTAATTAACTTATTTTTGGCAAGATAAATTGTTCAAACCTAATAAGAAATGTCATTGCATCCCCTAGCTCTCAAGAATGAAATTTTGTATAAAATAACAATTTTGGGGGTTTCATCAAGTCAATTTGCGATTGGCCCGCCAGGGTTGGCCCTATCCCACCGCAGGGCCCCCACCCTGGAGACTACAATCCCTCCTCATATGCTTTGATGGAGACAGAACCTCACCACTTGAGTTCTAAGATCCCATTTTACAACATACTATCAAACGAGGATGTTCTAAAACTACCTTTTCCAGTCCAAGATTAGTTTTTGAGAGTTTTACTTGTCCAAATTTGATTTTGTAAATTCGTAAAGACTTCCTAGCGCCTTAGATATGCACTCACATGATTAAACTAACAATTAAATCCCTCTTTGATTACCTGATTGCCGTAGACCTCACCCGAGTCACATTTCGTCCAATTCGATCTGTACTAGGCTAGAAATTTGTAAGTCAATAGTTATATGTTTTCTGGCCCATGTTTCTTCCCCATTTATTTTTCCATAACGTCAGGAACGGGTTGTGACACATATAAGAAAAAAACTGACCTCTACTCATAGAATCCCCCCCACCCACCCGTTCATGTCTAGTTCTTCATCCAACAATAACAACATTAAAGAGAATATATTAGAATAATTAGTATAAGAAAAACAAGTGTTTTAGCATGGAGAATTCTGTCAGCCTACATTAAAAAGGACAATTTAGTTTTCATAAACAATGGTCTTGATACAACCATTGATGTTTGATAAATAATTGAACAAGGACATATTATGTATGTACATGAGCTACAACATTTTTTATTTTTATTGAATTAATAGTAAATAATATTTTAAAAAATGCGATGAGAGCTTCGCAATGTTATCAAGGAAAATAATCTATAAGTTATTGCAAGACTATACTTATGTTCTTCATATTTATCCCAAAAGAATTTCAGCAATCGAACATCGATATGATAATAGCCAGACATGCGACCATCTAGAAGAATCACCTATTAGGATGATAAACAATTTAAATGATGCACCACATGGATGAATAAGTCCACAAATAACAGCATGTATACGTTATAAAACGTAGGGGGCTCAACCACAACTTTTAATTGGTGATATTCTCATTATTTACTTGGGTTGATAACAAATAAGAAAATTCACCATTTAAAAAAATCTTCATGTTAAGAATGTGCAGTTGATTTTCTTATAATCCATCTCATCATTATAAATTTAGGATGTCACATACATTAATTTCAAACTACAAAAGTATTGGAATTAGTAAATATTTTATTCAATATAAAATGTGTTTCAATTGCACTAATATTTGTGCAAGACAAACTAGGAGCGAAAGAAGGGAACTTGTATGTAACACATGTTTTCTTATAGACATTATTGGTCATATAAAATATCAAGATTCATTTCATCCATTGTCTTGATAATATAATCATTTTATGATTATCATTAAAAATCAATTAGGATCTCCGAAATATATAAGAAAATATAATATTATCTATGATGACTTTATCTCTCCTAAGAAAAAAATAAAATGGTTTTCTGAAGCCCTCTATGGTATTACTATTATCAAATTATGCTACGCTGATAATATTTTATTAAAGAAGAAGCGAAAGAAAAGGAGGAAAAAGGTCAATCAACATTTAAACAAATTCTATTATTTTTTATGTTTCTATTATGAACAATACTATTGGGACAAAAATAGTTTTATATGTTTTTCGAAACAAAATTGTTAGTCTTCAAATTGGTAAAATCCAAATTTAAATATAATGCACATTACAATACAAAGTCTGACTTCAATAGTTCTCATAAATAACCTAAGAAAGATAACTTTTAAAAATATACACTAGGTTTGTTGTTTATCATTAGTAGTAGTTATACTATTCACATGAAATATTTAAAACAATTGTGATACATATGATATCTTTAAACATTTTAAAAGAACATTTTTTTTTGTTATAAAAAACAAATTTACATTAAATTTTTGTTTAGTGATTCATCAAAATATTTTCATATATGTATTAAAAACAAACAACTTATAACTGGAGGAACATTCTCAAAGCGAACCTGAAAAAATATGAGCATTTGCTTTTTCCAATTTGTGGTGCAACACAAGATCGAGGAACTTCGATTATTATGTCTATACGATCAACTTTGTGATGCTTATCAAATTTCTAGAAGAAAAAATCAAATAAAAAGTTATTACCAAATAGATAAAAAACTTTATGTACATATCTTTATTGAAAAAAACTGAACACCTTATAATAATTATGTTACACAATAGAGATTACTTTTCAAATCTTACCAATGAGGCACCACCTTGTGGTGCAATAAAAGATATGGGAATAGCCAATATTGCATTTCTAGAATAAACTTTATGGTGCCTATTCATTTTTTAGTAGAAAATAAGAAATTAATTAAAGTTGTAGTAAATTATCAAAGATAAAGAAATAGTTGTCTTCAATATGTCTTATGATTTCAATAACAAGTGAAATGATTTTCTTGAGAAACTCAAACTTCTTAGAAACTTTCTAGCGTCTTCAGATAAAAGAAATTTTGACTTTCTATTCTTGTAAAGAAATTAGAGTTTCAATAGTCACACAAATTAATTAATAAATTTACCATGTTTATTTTGTAGGTATTTAGGCATGTGATCCTTTTTTAATTTTAAATCATTAGATGAAAATAAGAATATGGATAAGTTATTTCATCTCCTAATTTTAAAATGTGAGATTAAACCTCAAATTCTCCAAAATTTTTTGATTTGAAAATTTCATATCACGATTTCCTATTTTTCAAATACAATTATAAACCCACAAATTTCTATTTCACATATTATAAATAATGATATAACTACACAATGTTTTGCGAGGATACGAAAGGAATAATGAAATATTTAAAAATGTGAACATGATGATATAGTTAGTAATTATATTGACCATGGTCAATTTCATTAAAGATTACTTGAACAAAATTAGAGTTTACTACAACTCACTTTTAATGTTACCTTTTAATTGAACAAAATTAAAATTTGAACGATAAATATTATATATTTTTAGAACAAATATTTTATAGTGTTTTGTTCTTTTTTGTTTTGTCCTGAGTTTTTACTTATTTGGTATGATTGTAAAAATAAGAAATTGGGATACTTTTTAGAGATTTCATAACCTATGGGGTTTTTATATTTATGATCCAAAAATAAAATTTAAAAATTCAAAATGCATGTATAGACAAAGCTTGGACTTGATTTCATATCATCATTTCATCTCACATGGTTGTTAATTAATCTAGTATTTATTGTATGGGTATAAAAGGTTCAAAAGACTTCTATATGTGGTGAATTTAATTAAGGATATATGTTTTATTCCTTCATAACCACACAGGTTTTGTACCAACGTAATACCATAGTATCTTTCTATGTAATGTATGGTTTGAATTCGAAAAAAATAATTATATTTTTATTAATTGAAAACAAATTCACTCTCAAAAGTAAAAACTTTCTTCATGCATCATATACATCAATTCTATAATAATTATTCATTGTGTTATGATTTTTTTCATGGTATATTTTAGAATACTCATAATCCCTTCCGATTTAGAAAACCTTTTGTCCAAATACATTTGGAAAAGAATATATTGTCCTTCTAGGATTTGGAGAACCTTTCCCTTATAGGTTTGGGACAACTAAAACTTAAATATAGAGATATAGTTGGGGATTAAAAAGCATGGTACAGGATAAAATGTAGTCCTAAAGTCATTGAAAAAATTGTAAGAAAACATTTCTTCTTTTCTTTCATAGTGAAAAACTCTATTGCTCTCTTCTTGGCGGATTAGGCCTAGTTGAACCTCATTAAATCCATGTTACTTTTTCTTCTCAGTTATGTTGTCTTTGTGATTGTGTGCTCGTAAGTCCACATTATTTTCAGAAAAATATATAATGTTATATGGATTTAAATTATCTTGAAAAACTTATCGTTGTTTACATTAGTGTAGGACTTCACTAAGAAATGGTACAATTGGAGAATAGAATTTCGGTTTATTAAATATCCATTAAAAGTATTATTTAAAATAATACTAATCATATACTTGATGAGTGCTCATCTTGGACCTTATTTTAATGCAAATAGTGTCCTAAATTGTTTATTTTATATCAATATGTTTATAAAAAAAATTTCTAATTTTCAGGTGCTTGTGGATTTAGTAGGAACATGGACACTTAGGTGCAAAATGAAAGAAAAAGGGAGAAAATGAGTTGAAGATGCAGAGGTACGCATCGCAAAGCACACTTGGCAATATGTCGAATAGCAAAGTTTTGCCCTATGTTACGGCAAGTGAGCATGAAGAAAGAGGATCAAAAGGCGACTAAAAGGAGCTATCGGCGAATTCCGCGAAGAAGAAGATTACCTCCCATTGAAGCAGAACACATAGAAAAGGAAGGCATCATGCAAGCGGCGAGGAACTGAAGAGGGTGATTCACCGAATCATTTGGCGAATCACGACTAACTGCGCCGAAAAGAATCGCGAGCACAATTTTGAAGTCTATAAATACTAAAGTCTTTTATTATTAACATAAATAAAATTAGAGAGTTAAATAATTTTACACTTGATATTTTATTTTTGAGACTTTCTTCTTCAGTTTTCTCTCTGGTTGAAAGAGGGTTTTCAAGAAGCTTGAAGAAAGAAGTTCTTCTACCAATTTTGAAAGTAGGTCCTCTCCATTTACCTTTCTTTGATATTTTTAATGTTTAATCTCTTATACCAACTTGTTTTGTTTATCATTTTATGTTTATTTGTTTATTGCTTGATGTGTGGCTAAAAAACACCATTCTTGGTCATTTTAGTATAGTTGATTATCTCTTGATGTGTGGCAAAAAACACCATTCTAGCGTGTGATTTAGCAATAATGGGTTGATTAATTTGTTAGGTCGTGCTTGCTTGTAGCCTATATTGCATTTTGATGGTGATTTGTCCTAGTGGTTATGGTATAACCTAAAGAATTTGTAGTTCCAACTACAAAATCACCCATGTGTTTTCAACTTGCTCGAGAGAAAGGTCGTGAAACTAAGACCACTAGACTGGTCTCCAAAGTAGTGGGTCGACATTAAGTTCACCCGAGAGGGTAAGCCCTAGTTCCATATCAAAGAAATACCGTTGAAAGAGTGAGTACAGATAAGGCGTAGGTTGGATAATTTAGACGATTGGGTGTGAGAGAGGAACCCATTTGATATTGGGTAATTTGCAATAGAGGGAACTCGCTTTCATCTAAAGCATAGCCTAGCCACCATTTCCTTGCGAAATTAGCTACTGAAAGCATGTAACCACAAATTTTATCTTCATATATAGCGATTACACCCCATGATCTCTCTCCCGTACTTCATTTTACTTTTTATTTTTTCTATTATACTTCTTGTGACAAAACCCTTTTTCAATATTTGACACTTTGGTGTCTCAAATTACATATTTTTGTTTTAATATTCGAAATGTTTTAAACTATCACTATTTAGAACGAATTTCTAAGTAGCTGCTACTTTCACTACCACGCCCCTGGGACATTACCCTAACCCTTGGATGGGTAACTATAATAGCTTTGATTCGTACACACTTAGACTGTAGAGTAGTGTCATTGATCACAATCTAAGATATAAATAAAACTAAATTATCAAACAATCAAAATGGTCTTGCTTATAAGGAGTGGTGTCACATGACAATGTAGTTACTTGTAGTTTTAAATTCTTTGAATTGTAACTTTTACTAAATATTTTTTAGGTTTGTGGTTCATTGTTTTGTTTGACTGTGTATTCACACAGAGTAACAACAATGGAAAACCTCTATAAACTTTACACAAACCATCCCTACTTGAATCTCTCACCCCTAAAGGACAACCTCTAGACCTTTAAGCAAGTAAGGGATGAGACTCTTGAGGACATCTGGTTCAAATTTCAAAAGTATTAGCACCATTCCCATCTAAGTGGATAACGAACAAGGCTTTACTAAAATGCTTCTACAGAGGTATTAATACCCAAAATAGAAGTCTAGGTTGTATACTCCTTCACCCCAACAAAGTGGTAACCCAAAACCTTGATAATATTGCTAGAACCGATAAATGAAATCTAGAAACGCAGGAGTGGGACTTAGTCGTATCCCAAGTAGACATTATATCCAAGTAAGTCGAAGATATACAAGCACAAGAGCAAATACAATATGTGCTTAAATATAACATATAAATGTAGTATGAGAAAACAACTATAAAAAATTTATAACTATTCAGCATCAAGACGATCAGATCAATGAGTTGATATCATGTCGTCATCCACCATTTGAGGAAGGCTCCCGTAACTACACCATTAGTGAACCCGTTGATGAAAAATAACTGTTGAATATCGTCATGCCACAACGTTAACAAAGTCATTGATCGGGAGGCAACCCAAAGCCCTTTAAGTATTTTTAATATCTTATTTAAAATATGGATGATTTATTTTTGTAGATTCATGAGTGGAGGGCTTCTAAAGGGAACGAATTGAGGCATAAAAATTATGTTGGTGAAGTGCCAACTTGGTTGTAGGTTGCGATAATGTCCATTTTTTAGCTTTTGAAATAAGATGGAGGTTTTGTACGACTTAGCGAAGAAAAGAATCACTTGGTTTATCCCCAAGTAGCTGAGAAGAAAGTAAACTAACGTTGCCAACTTGGTGTGATGTAGAAATGTTTTATTAAATCAATGCCTTTAATCATCTACCTTGTTTTTTACATTAACCCCATTCTAGATATTAAAAAAATCATATCAGTACAAAAGGTTAGTTCTTCATGACCCTCCTTCAATTGTGATATTTTCTATCTAGAGATTTGTTTTGCCCGGTAAGGTGTGCTAAACATTACTGATATGGGAATGAGTGAAATATGAATACCCTAGGCGATATTTGTGTGAGCCCAACTAGAACTTGAACGGAGAATTCTGTCAAGTATACTTTGAAGGGTAGTGAGGTCGATTTTTGGAAGCTTGAATGACAAATATGGCATCAAGTAATCCGGTGAGCCAGATTTGGCCCGCTGGGACACTCTGCGGTCGTTCAAACTGACTATGTCATAAATCACCCCACTCTGCACCTAGAATGTGTGTAGTAGTCGGCATACAAAGTTTGAGTCGTTGAATATTAGATATAGTTTGCAAAACTGATTTGGTTTACACATCAACTCAAGCTAGATGATCCTCCTAACAACATTTGTATCTTAATATGATTGCAAGTATGGCCAGATCTAAAGTTGCACAAAAACTAGCAGCTCTTAAGGGAAAAAAAAGGGCTAAACATAATGAAAGGATTCGTATAGATAGAAGCAAAATGAAGAAACTTGCTTCAAATAGTAATGGCAAAGATATGTAGATTCCCCGAAAATAATCAAATACGGCAAAGGCTGGCGGATTAAGAAATATTCCTTAAGAAAAGCTCTTATCCATAGATGCGGTGATTGACAGATATCCGGAAATTATGAGAACACTGAGGTGTTATCACTTCTAACTTTTCACTAAGTTGTGTGGCTCGTACATTCAAAGTTTGGTTCAGGAGGTTTGCGCATCATATAAATATCTGATGCCATCGGGAAGGAGACGTATAGAAGCAGTCAAACCAATTGATTCTATAATAGTACAACGGAGGGCGGCGCGATTCAGAAAGTATTAATGCTTTCTTAGGTCGTCCTAAAAACATGGAATAAGCATGCAAACACCTATCCAAAACAGGAAAACTGGATAACATGAAAGAATGGTTAGTTAACCTAATTTCATATCATACCATAAATTGGTTGAGAGCAGGCACAACAAGTGAAAACAGAAGCTTAAATATAGCAGCTCAATATTAGTTTGGTTTTATCGGTAGCTCAATCATGACTTCCCAAAACGAATCTTTCTAGCGGCCTGCAAGAGCTTAATGCCAAGGCTGCATTAATGGTAGAATTCAACTCAATTTGGGGGAGATTATATCTTCCAAGATCCCCATGCGCTCACAACAACGAAAAACTTCACTTCCCTTATCGTTACTGATCACTAAAATGTGCAAACAAGATTAAGAAGCTTAGAGGTATACTGAAATCCACTACAAAAAATGTGATATATAGGTACGAAAATGCTAGCTAAGATATCCTATTTGTCGCTTATTATTCATTTTTAGTGACATAATTTAGATTTCATGCTATAATATATGAGACACGTACTTTTAGTGATGAAACATAAGAATGCATATCAAATTTTTGTCCAAAAACCTTTCCCACAAAAAAATTATTGGCGGCATTTCTTCAAGTAGTGTGAGTAACGAATTTAAAGTTATCGGTGACACATTACTTCGTCACTAATAATGTATGGAATTTTTGACAAACTACGACATCAAATTCGTCACTAATTATTCTCTTTTAGTGACCAAATTTATTTTTCGTTCTTAGATATATGAGACACATTCTTTTATTGCAAAACATAAAAATCCATAACAAATTTTGTCCTCTAAAGTTTTCCACTAAAAAATTATTGACGTTATTTGTTAAATTTTGTTCATCACGAATTTAAAGTTATCAGTTACAAATTATTTCGTCACTAATAATGTATCTAATTCATGACAAATTATTTTTTGTCTTATAATTTATTAAATTTTTGACACAAAAAATTTCATTCAAAATATTGTTGTACAGTATCATCAAATTAGAGCTTGTAGTTAAATATTATAAATTTTAGCTATGAAAATTTATATTTAAGTATGCCATTTATTTTGTCACTAATAATATGAATAATTGGTGAAAAATATTTAATTGTCTTTAATCAATCTATGATAATAGTGACACCAAAAAAATTGTCACAAAATATGAAAGGTGTTAAATAGCGATGACTTAAAATTTGTAGTGAATAATTAAACTATTTGCTACAAAAAAAATCATAGCTAAATACAATTTTTCATAATTACAAGTGACAAATTAAAAAAAGAATAATACAAGTGCTTCATCACAAGTAGACAGAGTCCATTCGTTAATTGGCAAGTCAAAACATTAAGACCAATGAATTCGGTTGATTTTGTGAAATGAAAAAGTTCAATACATCAATTTTCTTAAATTATGCAATTATAAAATGCATCATTTGAAAAATACAATTCAGGTTATAGGTATTGTGAGTGGGCACGATTGTACCACAAGATAACTAATATTTGTTTGTTTAGCACTTTTTTTTATTTGATACATGTTAATTTATAAGCATGATAAAAAACTAATGTGTTATGTTTTATGCATGTCTATTGATTTATGATTGGTAAAGTACATACATTAAGTCAATCTATTTTCTTTTGTATATAAATATGTAAATATTTTGTAGTAGATACACATACGTACGTAGAGTAACTATACAAAAATAACATCGACTTACAAACTTAGACTTTGCAAAGGTGCAATATATGTCATGAATTTCTATTTACTTTTTCCATCAGTATGAAAATTGAAATAAACTAAAAAATAAAATCACAAATAAAATAAATGAACTAGTGAGGATTTCAAATATATTATGGTGAAGTACTATAGTTATTGGCATCGATGTTCAACTTGAACCAATTTTTTTATAAAATCAAAAGTTTAATTTTATGTAAATTTATAATTATACTGAATAATTTTAAATGTTTACAAAAACAAATAAATAAATTAACAAAATTGTACTGAATATATTTAAACATATTTGAAAAAAATACATAGTTTAATTCAAATATAATCTACATTTGAATGAATTGTGCGTGGTAAATTTCATGCATTTTTGTATAAGTATATATAATCATATAGTACATTGTTTCTAAAAAAGTAAATTTTAAAAAAGTGAATGAAGTATAAACAAAAAAAAAAAAACAACAACAGAGAATTGGTCTGATGGTAAGCACTTTTCACATCCAACCTTAAGGTTGTGATTTTGATTCCCCAAGGCAGCATAAACCATAATGTGTGATCTTCTGTCCAGGGTTGAAAAAAGTTAGATATATATATATATATATATATAT
>NC_028637.1:68301498-68322372 GCF_001406875.1 Solanum pennellii | reverse complement strand
TATATATATATATATATATATATATATATTCACTAGGTGACGAAATTAGATTTTGTTCAAGTACGAAATATATATAACTTTAGAGACAATTGATTTCGTTACTAATTAAACTAAAATAATTAGCGAGAATATAATTTTGTAGGTAGTAATAATCTTTTAGTAACAAAGCATCTGGTTTTTGCGAACTCTAAGGTTTTTTTAACCTATATCTAATCATTCAAAATTGTCCCGTGGCCTCATAGACTACGTCAAGACCAAGAAGTGCAAATTCACCAGCCTCAAACCAGCAAACATGAGACTGACACCTCTTACAATAAAATGATTCAAATTGTGCCCTAGAGATACTCAAATAGTAGCTATTGTTGTTGGAAAATTCTACCAAAAGTAGGTGGTCATTCCAATTATCTTTGAAGTCAATGACACACTCTCTAAAAATGTCTTCTAGGAATTGGATGGTGTGTTTTTCTTGACCATCCGTTTGAGGAAGAAATGTGATACTAAGCTTCACTTGAGTAGCAAGACAACGTTGGAAAGACCTCCAAAAGTTATAAGTGAATTGGGCACCTCTATCCGAAATGATCGACAAAGGTGCCCCATGAAACCTTACGATCTTCTTAATGTACAATCTATCATACTCTTCCGCTGAATAGGAAACCTTGACATAGAGTAAATGGGATGATTTATTCAACCTATCCACAACAACCCATATGAGTCATGTTGCCATAGGTACGTGGAAGACCTACCATGAAGTCCATGTTGACATCTTTCTATTTCAAAGTAGGGATATCAATATCTTTAGTTATGACTCCCTGTCCTTGATGGTCGGCCTTGACTTGTTGGAAATTTGAGCATCTAGCCATGAATTTTGCTATGTCCTTTTTCATTATGTCTATCAACAAATCTCACGTAAGTAACGGTACATCTTGGTTTCCCCCGAATAGAATGAATATCGAAACTTGTAGGCCTCCTTTAATATTTTTTACCTTAGGCCATCCATATACGGTACACATAACCTTTCTTTGTGCCTAAGCACCCCATCTTCTCCTTGAGAGAAACTTTCAATAAATTTCTTAGGAACGGAAACATTTAATTCCATCAAGATAGGGTCATGATGTTATTTAGACTTCACAGCAACAAAAAAAGGATGACTCAGAATTATGACGGATCATGATACCACCTTTTGGAGAATCTTCTAGTTGAACACCAAACCGAGTTAGCCTATGCACATCACGGGCTAACTCCATTTTCTCTTATTCGACATGCGACACACTACCCATTGATACACGACTCAAGGCATCTGCAACCACATTGGATTTTAGGAGGTGATATTGGACACTCATATCATAATCCTTCAAAAGCTCTAATCACCTTATTTGGCGCAAATTAAAATCCACTTCGATTGAACACATACTAGAGACTCTTGTGATCGGTGAACACATAAACACGTAACTCATAGAGATAGTATCTCCAAGTTTTCAAAGCAAACACTATGGCCACTAGTTCAAGGTCATGAGTATGGTAGTTCTTCTAATGAACCTTGAGTTGTCTACAGGCATATTCTCTCACCTTACCATGTTGCATGAGGATACAACCAAGACATATTTGGGTAGCATCAAAATAAACCACAAATCCTTCGGTACCATCTAGTAAGGTTAAAGCAAGAGTGGAAGTAAGTTTATCATTCAATAATTGGAAGCTCTTTTCACATTATTCCCACCTTTAAAACATTCAAATTTTGGATCAAGGTCGTCAATGGAGACCGTATATATGAATACCTCAAAAAACCTCCTATAGTATCTGGCTAAACCCAAATACCTTCGGATATCAGTATGTGTCACAGGTCAAGGCAAACTTCTTACTACAACAGTCTTTCTCAGATCGACCTCTACACCTTCACTAGAGACTATGTGACCAAGAAACGTTGGTTTTCCTTGAGGAATTGCAAAACTACCTTCAACTGGTTCAAATAATCATTCTCACTCTAAGAGTATATCAAGATGTTATTAATAAAGATAATCACAAACAAATAAAGATAACTTCTCCAAACTCGCTTCATGAGGTCCATTAAAGCTGCTGGGGTATTTCTAATACCAAAGAACATTACTAAGAATTCAAAATGACCATAACTAGTTTGAAATGTTGTTTATGGAATATCCATACCTCTCACCCTAATTTTATGATAACCGACCTAAAGTAACTTTTTTAAAACTAACTAGCTCCTTGGTGTTGGTAAAAATCATCAGTACTAAGGAGTGGATACTTATTCGTTATAGTGAAGTTTTTAAATTTATGGTCGTAATACACATTCGAAGATACCCATGTTTCCTTCTTAAAAATAATATCGCAGCACCCCATGGAGATATGCTTGGCTGAATAAAACCCTTATTTAGCAAATCCTTGAGTTGACCCTTTAATTCCTTCAAATTGGCCGCGGCCATTCGGTAAGGAAGGATTGAGATGGGTTTCACATCTGGTAATAAGTCAATACCAAAACATATTTCCTATTCAGGAGGAATTCTGGGAAGTCATCGTGAAAGATTGTCATAAGATCATTCAGTACGGGGACCTACTCTAATGGAAGAACCCTGCACTCAAGATCCTTGAATCTCACAACACGATATACACATCCCTTAGCAATAAACTTACAAGGTTTATTACATGAAATGATTCGACTTTTTGGATCTATATT
Source organism: Solanum pennellii (assembly GCF_001406875.1). Taxonomy (NCBI): domain Eukaryota; kingdom Viridiplantae; phylum Streptophyta; class Magnoliopsida; order Solanales; family Solanaceae; genus Solanum; species Solanum pennellii. Next base: position 68,319,683 of record NC_028637.1, on the reverse strand, counting down.
TCCCTCATTCGATTGCATCTCAGGCTTATTAGGAAATTGAAGCTTTTCTACCCGAGTTCTACAATAAATGAAAGTAAAATAAGCATGTAATTAATCCATCCCCATAATAACATCAAGTCAAGCATGTCAAGTTCTACCAAATCAACCCATGTGACTCTATTGGGCAATGAAATGGGACAACCCTCTATAGACTTTTTTAGCAACTACAGAATCACCCACCGAGGTTGAAAGCGAGAAGGGCTTATCTAATACATCGTGAAGCATATCAAATATCATTGCCACTAAAGGAGTTACAAAATAAAAAGTGGCACTGGGATCCAACAATGCATAAACATTAATTGAAAATGCTTGCAACATATCGATAACAACTTCGTGAGATCTCTCTTGTAAATCTCGGGATTGGAGAGCGTAGAAGTAATTTGTCTTAGGATCATCATGGTTGGGAGCACTTGCTAGTTTGAGTATTTTCCTTTCTTGAGAAATAAACATAGGGAAGTCCCTTTTTATGTTTCCACTCTTATGACAATTATAGCAATTACTCATGCCAACTAGGTGTCACGCCCCGAACCTACACCCAGGACATGGACGGAACCAAATGATCATCGTTGGCCTTGAGCGAACCCTTGACCTAGCTTACTTAACTCAGCGGAAGAACTAACTCAATAATAAACAAGAATAATTCTCACAAGAATAAGTTTAAACTAAATCTCTTGGCAAAAATGGCACATAAGTCTCAAAATAAAATATCTAAAATTTAATATAAAGAGAGACACAAAACTGACTATCTAATTGACTGTACAGCTGCAAAGCCTCGATGATAGTAACATGAATATTGGGACAAACCTCACAACTTCTATAAGCAAACACATGAAAAACAATAAAAGAGTCAACCGGAATGAAAAGAGGCTCACCATTGGCTCTAGTGCTAAAACTGGATCAATGAAATGCTTGATTCTAATCCTTGTTACCTTGGTCTGCATCTTAAGAATATGTAGTCCATTTGACGTCAATACATTGAATGTACGAGTATGAAATTTTGGAATTCTAACAAAACATAAGTTTGAAAAGAATTAAAAGAAAACTTATCTTGGCTCTACTCAACTCATGAAATACTGAGCTTAATATAAAGCAACAAACACACATGCAATATGCATATAAAGATTTTAAAACAACAAAATAACTTAATTAGTTAAACAATATGTGATACAAAACTCAATTTTACTTATATATGAAAGGAATATAGTTTATTTGGGAGATTCTCTAACCGACAAACCATCACTATGAGCCTAAGCTATGGTACAACGTCTTACCTCACGTTGCAACAAAATTGTCCTATACCTTGCCGTTTGTATAGAACCTGAACTACTATGTGGATCCACTAGTCTATGCTTAAAAACACTAAGGAATTATCTAATAAGTATGACCCTTCTTGTGTCCATTTCGGCGACATGGTTTATGAAAGCTTGAGTTAATATGAAATCGCATCCCCATATAGGTGCTCAATACTAATCCAAGAAAACTTAGCTCATGTGTTTTTAAAACAACTTCTTCCCTGGTGTGAGGTAATTGCTCAGACTTAACTATAAAAGCTCTCTTGGAAATCATAGTTTCCTCTTTACTAAAACTAGCCAAAGGCTCTATTGGAAGTCTAGCTTCCTTTCTGGCTCAAAATGTGAAAAACATTTGTAACTCTTAGGGAATACTTAGTTTCCTTATAACTTTTGAGAAATAAACTCAAACCTTTACTCATTCGTTAATTTGCTACTTGAGCCATAAAAAAGATAAAAGGTTTGTTAAAGACTTTTGGAATCTTTAAGAACTTACTTTAACTTGCTTTTGAACTTTTAGACTTGACTCTTAAATTCTTTTATTTTCTTCTCAACTCTCCTTGAGTTGGATTTTAGATTCAAGGTCCATGATCTCATGTTTATGGATGATTTCATGATATTTAGATTTACCTTAGAGTATTGGAATCAACTAAGAAACATGGGTACACCACTTATGAACTAGTACGAAAAGATGGGGAATAAAAAAGGTGTTGAGGCATCCTTAGAGCTCATCAGATGCCAAGTTTCGGCGCTTTTGTTGGAGTGCCGCCCCAAGGCCCTATAGACAGAGACTGTTTAGTGGGGCTATGGAAGGCGTGGCGCCCTAGGGCTATACGGACAAGAATTTTGACTTTTCTTCGCCGATATTCATCTCTAAGTCCTGTAAAATTTCGTGGTTATTTCCTCAAACACTAAGAATGATTATAACCTCAATATCCAATTGGTTCAACTCGAAAAACAACCAAGAAACACCAATAAGATAAACTCTAAGCATGCAACAACTCAACCACAACAATTCAACAATGTTTTTCAGGAACTTCACTTTTCATCATTCAATATACTAAAAATATTTGAATTAAATAAGTTGGTGTTTTGGTTAACTAACCCAACTTAAAAAACATCTCACATACACTAATAGGGATCAGCCCGACGAATTCCACTCGCAATTTCTTGGCCTTCTTGGTGAAACATTGATCCTTCTCCCTTTTTCTACTTCTCTTCTATCTAGAATTGTACTTTTCTAACTTCAATAGCCCAACTTCAAAATGGCATATCTTCCTTATACTATATCTAAATCGTGCAAACTCGGCACAGTTGGAATTATCTTTCCAAGGTATTTCCAACAATATCAAGAACTACCCTAACTCATGTTGAAATAGAAGTTATGGCTATTTGAAAATGACCAAACTCACTTCCCAAAGTTAGGAAATTTTGCCAGAATTTTCCCTTTCTTTCCAAAAGTTATTATTATTTATTTCTTAGCTTATTCATTTTTATTTCCAGTTACAAGATGTTACACTATCTCCCTCGTGGAAACATTTGTCCTCGAATGAGATTTGTATCACTGAGATAAGAATAGTAAATTCAAGTTTAACACTCGGCAATAAAAAAGTAATAACATGCTTACCCATAAATTATAATGTACCTAGAGGAGAATTAGTACCTTGATGTGCGTTCTCTCAGGATTCAAAGAGATGTGGACATTTCTTCTTCATATCCTCTTGAGCTTCCCCAATTGCTTCTTCAACAAATCGTTTCCTCCAAAGCTACCTCCTTTGTTCTCAACATGCGAACTTGACAATCTAACATCTGAACCATAATCTCTTCATAGGTTACGCTATCCTTTACCCTAACATTTTCCGTTGCTACAATCAGCCAATGCTCTTCTTCATCACAGACACGTGAAATACTGGATGAACCGCTGCTTACTCTTGAGGTAGTTTTAACTCATAAGCTATATTGACAATTCGCTTGCATATCCTATAAAGACTAATATACTGGGAACTAAGTTTCCCCTTCTTACCAAACTTCATAACAGCCTTCATGGGTGAAACTTTAAGATATACAAAATCATCCACCTCAAACTCCAACGGCCTTATCCTAACGTCTGTGTAGGAATTTTGACGTGTCTGTGCCGTTTTTAATGTCTCTTTAATAACCTTGAGCTTCTCCATAGCTTGGTGAACTATATATGGTCATGTCAACCCTTCTTCATTAACTTCGAACCACTTAATAGGAAATCTGCATCTTCTCCCATAAAGAACTTCAAGTGGACCCCTTTACATGCTCGAATGGTAGTTGTTGTTGTAAGCGAACTCAATGAGAGGTTGGTGATCATCCTGATTCCCCTTAAAATCAATCATACAAGATCTCAACATTTCTTCTAAGGTATGGATAGTATGCTCCACTTGCCTATCCATCTGAAGATGAAAGGCACTTCTTAAGTTCACCTTTTGAACCAAAAGTTTTCTTGAAAGACTTCTAGAACTGTGTAGTAAATTGTGCACAACTATCTAAAATGATTGAAATTTGGAATCCATTGTTTTGCCACTTCCTGAATATATAACCATGCGTAATTTTACTGCGAATGAGTGGTTTTTACTAGAAAGAAGTGCGTTGATTTTGTCATTGTATCGACAATCACCCAAATTGAATGATGTTGTTTCCGAAACCTTAGAAAGCGTGTGATGAAGTCCATATTAAACTTATCCCACTTCCATTCAAGAAGTTATATATTATGAGTCAAACCTCTAGACCTTTGGTGTTCTACTTTCACTTGCTCGCAATAAGGGAACTTAGAAACAAACACCGCAATGTCCTGCTTCATCCATTTTCACAAATATACCTCACACAAATTGCGTTACATATTTGTGGAACCTAGATTAATGGAATATCAGGAGATATGAGCTTCCTCCATGATCCTTTATTGGATTCCATCCACCCTAGGTAAACACAACCTGCCTTGATACTTCAGACACCATCTCCCCTTTGTTCAAATACCAATATACTTTTCCTATGAAAAATTCGCTTGCAATTCAAGAAAAATGGGGTATTGATCTTGCTTTTGTTTCACCTCTGAGACTAGTGATAATTCAGACCCATTAGTCACCATTACTCCTCCTTCTGTGGAATCCAAAAGTCAGACTTCCAGGCATGCAAGTATGTGCACACATTTTGCTACCTCCCCCTTTTATTCCGTAAAATGGGTGGTACTCCCTATGGAGAACTTGCTTAAAGCATCAACAACCACATTAACCTTACTTGGGTGGTACAGAATATCCATGTCATAATCTTTGAGTAGTTCTAACCACTGCCTCTGTCTGAGATTTAGCTCCTTCTGTGTGAACACATATTGTAGGATCTTGTGATAAGAGAATATGAAAATATGAAACCCCTAAAATTAGTGAAGACATATCTTCAAGGTGAAAGCCAACTCTAAGTCATGGGTTGGATAATTCTTCTCATGAACCTTCAACTGTCTTGAGGCATAACCTATAACGTTCCCAATCAGCATTAACACACGTCCCAACACAACTATAGATGCATCACAATAAACCACAAAACGTTGAGTACCCTCTGGTAAGGTCAAAACTGGGGTAGCATTCAACCTCTTTATCAATTTCTGAATGTTATTCTCACAAGATGCAGACTATTAAAATTTAATGATCATCTGAATCAACATGCTTAATTGAGAGGAGATAGATGAAAAAACATCAACAAACATTCTATATGAGTTAGCCAAACCCAAGAAACTCTTATTATTAGTTGGACACATGGTTTTAGGACAACTTTAAACTTCTTTTATAATTTGGGTATCCACTCTTGTTCCATCACCAGACACTATTTGGTTAAGAATGCGACACGCTCAATCCAAAAACTCACACTTGGAGAACTTGGCATACAACTTCTTATCTTTCAAAGTGTGAAGGACTATTCTAAGGTGACTAGCATGAAATTCTTCATTCCTTGAATTGAATAATATGTCATAAATGAAGAAGATAACAAAAAAAAAATCTAAAGATGTCTTAAAGACTTTGTTCATAAGATCTATGTACATAGCTGGTGCATTAGTCAACACGAAGGATATGAAAAAAAACTGATGGCAGCCTGATCTCAGATCAAATTTCGTCTCATATATTGTTCTAAAAGTTGTCTTTGGAATATCACATTCCCTGACTTTCAACTGATGGCAGCCTAATCTGAGGTCAAATTTTCAGAAGAAAGAAGAACCCTAATTTGGTCGAAAATATCATCTATCCTTAGAAGAGGATACTTATTACTGATGTTAACCTTATTCAATTTGTGGTAGTCTACACATATCCTAAGGGAACCATCCTTCTTTCTCACGAACTAGACTGGAGCACCCCAAAGTGAGACACTTAATCGAATAAAACCCTTATCTAACAGTTCTTTCAATTGTTCCTTCAAATCCTATAGCTCTATAGGTGTCATTCTATATGGAATAATATAGATAGGACGAGTATCTGGGATGATGTCTCTGCCGAAGTCTATTTCTCTCTCAGGAGGGACTCCGGTTAGATCATTAGGAAAGACTTGTATAATCTCTTTTACTATAGGAACTGACTGAAGCAAAGGTACCGCAACACTTAAGTTATTAAATCAGACTAAGTATTAAATAAATCGTTTTAAAACTAACTTACTCTCTTTAATGCAAAAAATTAAACAACCCTTAGGCACAGATGTACTACGACTCCACTCTATGACTTGCTCATTAGGAATCTAAAACTTGAGAAGTCGAGTTCTACAATATATTGATGGAAAACATGAATGAAGCCAATCTATATCTATAATGACAACAAAATCTACCATGTCAAACTTTACTAGATCTGTGATGGTATTCTTGTGATTGATAAAAATAGGACAATCAGGATAGACTATTTCCGTTAGAATAGACTCTCCGACAGGGGTAGAAACATAAAAAGGCTCACAAAGTTTTTCAAGAAGAACCTCAAAGTGATTTGCAACATAAGGAGTTACAAAAGATAAACGTGCTCCTGGGTAATAGAAGTTGCACCTCTACGTGCAGCCTTGTCTTGTGGAGCAACTGATGAAGATTGAGCTCTCTTACTCTGATTTCCAGTACCTTACATGTTCTTAGGAACACCTTCATGAATTGACCCACTTGACTAAACTTAAAGCAATATGTTTGGCTATCACGACATTATCTAGGTGGTAAATACTATACCTAGAACATGCACGAGCCAAACTATCTCCTTGTACCACACTTTCTTGAGACTTGATTGTCTAGATCTGAAGTTCTGCGAATTCGGGCCATGATGCTCACCTTTATTTCTAGGTGCACGAGCACTAGACAATGATGGTGAAGGGCCATTTATTTCTTGAATTCTCACCAATTCGAAACCACCCTTCTACTACCTAGACTCATTCCTAGTCTAAGCTTTCTTGATTTTATACTCTTCTTTGTCTCTCAGCTTCTCCTCTTCCACTTTCTCCACATAAACCATCAATTTGGATACGTTCATATCACCGATCAATGTTGCAACTCTTCCCCATTTGCTTGATGTACGACCCAAGCCAGCGACAAACAAGCTCATTATTTTCCTTATGTCCTTAACCATTTCAGAAGCATAGCTGGATAGCTAGGTGAACTTTGATGCATATTCATATACACTCAAATGAGTCCTATTTTAGTGTAAGGAACTCCTGTACCTTAACTTGTTTTAGTTCACGGGGAATGAAATGCCCCAAGAAAGATTCTTCAAAACAAGGCCAGCTCGGATGTGGTGCATTCTCATCTCTGCCCCCATTCCACTGATCGAACCAAATCCTAACCACATTCTTCAGTTGGTATGCAACTAATTCGACTGTTCAACATAAACAACATAAATCACATCAAAAGCTTTCTTCAACTCCTCTAGAATGTTTTCTCGATCCTCAGTAGTGCTCTAACTAGTGAAACTGGGACGATTCGTTCTCAAGAACGCCGGAATCCTCGAAGTGTCAACCCCTTCTTGTTGAGATCATCCTTCTTGACAAACCTAGTAAGTCACAACCTGACTCCACATCCAAATAACCTCATGGAACTCAGCGTTGGTAACTTCCCCTTGATGTTGAATTTCAAATGCATTGGGTAACTCTTATTCATGAGGTTCAATATTTCTACTAGCTGGGTGACTTCGTGCTGCTCTTCATGAAGTCATGGTTATTTTAAATACGCGCAAGAAGGAATAGAGAGAGACTTTTAGAGATAAACTCTAATGCACAAAATGAGAATGAAAGAAGTGACGAAATTCCTAAATACTGTTGACTCCTAATTAGAGATGTTGAACACTTCACACTAATTACTAGGACTGTAAAGATATGCCTTCATAGACTCTCTAGGAAACTTGAACTATGTGCTATGATACCAAGTTTTTCACGCCTCGAGACAACACGTTGGACGTGGCCGGCACCCAATGACAATTGCTTGCCTTGAGCAAGCCCTTGACCTAGCTTACTCAACTTAGTGAAATACTTACCTCCATAGTAAAAAAGAATTATTCTCACAAATATAACACTACAAAAATGTATTGGCCAAAATAGCACATAATTCTCAAAATAAAATATCTGAAATCAAGATGAAGAGAAACTCAAAAACTGATTATTTGATTGACTATCCGCCTATGAAGCCTCTATAATACTAAGATGAATGTAGGGAAAAACCCAAAATATTCTATAAGTAAAAACATGGAAAGCATTTAAAGAGTCTTCCAGAATGCAAGGAGGCTCACAAGTGACTCTACCTGCTCACATGATATCAAAGGGGCACTGGATGCTGATCCTAGTTACCTGCATCTGCATCATAAGAAGATGAAGGTGAATTGGAATCTGTACATTGCATGTACAAGTATGCGATTTGGAATGCTACCAAAACTTAAGCTTGGAAAGAAAAACAAGAAAATATACCTTTGGTCTTCATAACTCATGAAATATTGAACTTAATAAAAATAAAGACACCTACAATATATATATATATATATATATGTGTGTGTGTGTGTGTGTGTGTGTGTGTGTGTGTGTGTGTGTGTGTGTGTGTGTGTGTATAAAATCATTGTAAAACGGCAAAATAACTTAGTTCATTAAAAACTATGCAATAAGAAACTCAACTTTACATATATATATAGGTAATATAATTTCTGTGGGAGATTCTCTAACTGATAACCATAATTGTGAGCCTAAGCAATGGTACAACGTCTTACCTCACGTTGGAAGAGAACCATGTTATATATGTCGTCAATATAGAACATGAACTACGAAGTGGATCCACTAGTCTATGCGAAAAAGCAATAAGGAATCATCTAAAAAGTATGATCCTTCTTATGTTCATGTTGGATACATGGTTTATGGATGCTTGAGTTAATATGAACTCGCGTTCCCATTTCGCTGCTCATTACTACACCTGAAATAAATAGTTCTTACGTTTTTAAAACAATTTTTTCTCTGGTTTGAGATACATTCTCAAACATAGATTTAAAAGCTCTATTGGAAATGATAGTATCCTCATTACTAAACTAGCCAAACACTATTGGAAGCCTAGCTTCCTTTCTTGCTCAAAATGTAAGTACATTTGTAATTCTTAGGGAATACTTAGTTCCCTTATAACTTTGAGAGATAAATTCAACTCTTTACTCTTTCATTATCTTGCAACTTGAGCCTTAAAACAAAGGTAAAAAGTTTGTTAAAGACTCTTGGTAACTCTAAGAACTTACTTTGACTTGCTTCTTAACTTCTACACTTGAATCTAAATTTTCTTGACATTGATGGTAACATTCCTTGAATTGGATTATGTTTTCAATGTTTATGATCTCATGCTGATGGATGATTTGATGATTTTAAGATGTACGATAAAGTATTAGAATCAACTAAGAAACATTGGTTCATCACTTAGGAACTAGTATGAAAAGATGGGGAATCAATTGGGTGTATAGGCGTCGTTGGCGTTCTTAAAGGCGTGGAGTACCAGTCCCCAAACGTCATAGGCCATGTTGGGGCTCTCTCGCTATCTTGACACTTCAAGTCCCTACGTATAAAGACTATCATGTGTGTTATGGGAGTTTCAGTGCCCCAGTGCCCTATGGATAGGTGTTTTGATTTTTGTTCTCCATTTTTCATCTATAAAGCCTCTAACTTCCATGGTTCTTTCCCCAAACACTTAAAATCAACAAACCATCAATACCCAATAGATAAACTCAAAAACAACGCGGAAACACGAATCAAATTAACTCTAGGCATGCAACAACTCAACCAATAAGAATTCAATAATGTTCTTCAAGAACTTGACTTTTCATCATTCAATCTACTCCAAATCGTTGAATTAGAAAATTTAGTCTATGGCTGAACTGAACCAACACAAAATATATCACATACCTTAATTGGTATCATCCCCAATAAATTCCACTTGCAATTACTTGGCGTTCTTTGTGAAACGTTAATCTTTCTTCCTTTTCCTTCTTCTCTTTTCTCTTCTCCAAGCCCCAAGCGTAGTATAATTTTTCTTATCTTAAATAAACACTTATTTTTACCACAAATAAATCCTTAAAACTAATTAGGAAATAGATAGGTGAAAAAACTCGTTTGCCCTTACTTAAACCGTAATTGGACTCTCCTCAGTTCAACAATCCAACTTCCGAAAGGTATATATTCCTCATACGATATTGAAATCATGTAAACTCGGCACTGCTGGAGATATATTTTCAATGGATTTCCATGTCAAGAACTACCCCCCACTCATTATATACTAGAAGTTATGGCTATTTGAAAATGACAAAAACTCACTTCATAAAATTAGGAAATATTTCTAGATTTTCGCCTTTATTTCGAAAAGGGATTATTTTAAATTTCGTAGATTATCCTTAATTATTTTGAGTTATAGATGTTACACTAACTACTTTCCTTTATGTTTATTACCATACTTCGCACAAATAGGCTTTAAAACATAAGGACTACCACCTTTTCCTTCTTCTGACTTGGGGTAGACATATTACCTTTGTTGAGACTTGGAGTCTTAGGAGAACCTTACTTAGGGAACCTCTTCTTGAACCTCTAATATTGTCTTGGAATGATTACCATTTTCGGCCCTTGTCCTCTTCATATCCCTACTAACTTGATTAAGATTTTTCTGCTCAATTTGTTTAGCATTGACCATGAGACGGGATATATCCATGCTAGGAATAAAAAATGCCACCTGCATTCATCAACCACAAGGTTGGATATACCCATGACGAATTTGTTCATCTTAGCACTAGCATCCACCGCCATAGTAGGAGCATGTTTTGAAAGTTGAGTGAACTTCAGGATATACTCCTTCACACTCATACTCCCTTGACGAATATTGATACTTGCATTTCCCTCTCCCTTAATTCTAAGGGGAAGAACCTACAAAGGAAAGATGTCTTGAATGAAGACTAACTAATCAGAACTTCTCTAACAAGTCTTTCCTCCTTTCATTGTTCATACCAAACATGAGACATATCAATAAGTTGATAGAGTCTAGTTCCTCCTTTTATTTAGACGACACACCCATAGACTCTAGCACTTTTAACACTTCATCCATGAGTAGTCCTCCACTTTCGAGCCAAAGAAAGTAAGAGGGATTCATCCTCACGAAATCCTTAATCCTAGATTCGATAGTGCTAGCATTAGGGTTCACTTGCACCCTTGAATACCAACGGACTTTACTTACACTAGAGTCAAGATATGACTAGCGGCTCTTATTTAAATATTAGACATGGCACCTTCTTCAATAGGAACTTGAGGGTTTTAAGGAGCTTGAGGGGGAATCCCCTCATTCACATTGTTCTCTTCGTCCCATCTAGCATTGTTCCTTGTTGCATTCATTGTCTATAAGCACAAGAAAATGATTAGAAGAAAGTACTAGATAGAGTTATGAATCCCATGTACAAGACTCTACCTAAGGGTGTAATTTGTTACATCAATCCTACATTATTCTTAACCTTATACTCTATTACCATGTTTGTAACGATCGAGCAGCACCCCTTAGTAGTAACAGGCGTCTTCATCCTCGAGAAGACTTACACAAGCCCTTAGCATTTGTCAAAGCATGTATCATATAATAAAAATACGGGAAAAAATTATAAATTTTACTTTGGATGTTCAACATCACTTCATGAATGAAAATAGAGTATAAATTCGTCACTCAATACCATTTAACATAGGATATGTAAATTTTGGATAATACCTTACATCAACAAGGATTCTAAAATGAGGAACTACAATAATGTCTTCGAACATAAGCAAAGAACTAAAAGCTATATCATAAAGCTCTTATCCTCAGACATGAGGACTCACAAACTTTGAGAAGCAACTTCCATGTATCCATGAAAAGCGACGTTGATTACTCAATGGCCCGAACATACTTTTTTTGAAAAAAAATGAAGAATATATGGGTTGTTACAATAATTGTCCTAAATATGTTTTTTATGCATAAAAATCATCAATGCATGTTTAAAAGGACATTTTAGTCAAAATATGTTTTTTCCAAGTAAATCCAATATACACATAAAATAAGAAACATAAGCCAACTCAACATGATATAGTCCCGACATATACACAACCCAAGCAATACTTGTGCAATGCAATGAATACAATCCCCTAACCTTATTCAAAACTAAGTATCACATTAACAAACCTACTTCATACATACATTCATAATCTCATATTTCATCATGACCTGCTATATTCATATAGATCATACATAGATTAACATACATGAGTTATAATAAACACAATCACAAAAGAACACTACTAGAACCATCCCTTAAGATTCCACCAGTGTAATGTGCAAGAGAAGTCTCATACTCTCCGTCACACTATGTAGAAAACCCCTCAATAAAACCCCTAGGTAGAATCCATACATTTACTTTATTCATTTACTTTTACATTGGGGAAAGAGGTTGCAATAATCGATATTAGACCATGTGAGCTACATGGAATTTGGTGTTCTACTCCCACACAAAAAAAAGAGGGTTAACACTTGCCAAATGGGTAACCTTACGTACATATCTATCTCGGTGGATCAACTAAGCTAGAGTCCTATGTGGACACCCAACTAGGATGACCAAAGGGGGGTTACTTAGGATGGGTTAATGAAATAAACCCATCTAGACATTGCAAAACTAGCTTCTTAGGGAGTTCTATGAAGGAATTCTAATGAATGTTTCTATGTACATGTTCCTTATGCATGACTTTGTAGTATTTGTATGCTGGTTATGAAGATGTGCATGGTATGAGTCTATTTTATGTGGTCTTATTCTTATGTGCATAAGTTGGTCTTAATGATTATATGATGAAGGTATTGTTGACATAAATGAAGTAGTCTATATGGAACTGTTGATATATGAAATATTTTGTTAAGGCTTGTGATCTCATGATAGGTTTAATAAGTATATATCAGGTTATGGGGCTTAAAATGTACATTGCACTAATGGACTTAGATTTGGATTGTGAGTAAGGTTTTATAAATTTTTTTTGAAGTGAAGTGAATAGATATGCAAGTTGATGTAGCTTACTATAAATGCCATTACAGTTTTGACTTAAAAGTGTCTATGATCTATTATACTCGTATTACGGTATGTGTTGGATTATGTAGGTTGTATGTATGCTTTCTTTGTGGCCTTAAGGTGGTGCATTATACCAAGCATCACTAGAGGGTTACTTTGGGAAATAGGAAGTAAGAAGAAAAGGATTCGCTGTAAAGAGGAAACAGATTACTGTAATGTGACTCTTAATGTATCTTAAATTTTATGTGTGATTTTATATGATGTTTGGCCTTTGAATTTGTCTATATGAAATATGTGAATTATATAAATGCTACTGTATAAATGTTTTATGAAGATTTCCTCGAAAAATTATGAAGTATGATTTCAAGAAAATGTCTCCTTTAAATGCATGGTTTGCATGGTTGCCTAACTTAGTGCATTCCTTTACTAACTCCATTCTTCTCTACTTTTTACAAAAAAGTTTAGGTTATGGATGCTTAAAAGAATGTCTCTATGATTGAGGAGCTTGATATGTGATTCGCAAGCTCAAGGAAATGAATCCTTAAGTCAAATGATCTCCTACATTATGGTTTACTATAAAGTGTAGCATTATTGTACTAATGATTTATTTTATAAGGGTTGTGTCCTTAAAGTACTTTTATAATGTTGAGTCTAGGATGAGAAAATGAAACTAGAGGCTTAACTATGTATGATGATATTATATATATAGATATATATATATGAAGTAATTTTCTAGCATATGATGTGCTAAGAAAGTTTTAAATTTTCGGCTAAATTTACCTATGAAAATGCGATGAATTATTACTATGGGATTATATAAGACCTCCAAGAGGTCAAGTACGCCATGTTACTTCTGAGGGGTACTCCCCCCATGTGACAAACGTGGTATTAGAGAATGAGGTTTATGAAAGTGGTTTTAGGTTCTAAAAGTCTCACATTGCCACGTCAAGTAGAGTCTCGATCATCTGTGTTGAGACACGACACATCTATGAGATAGAGGATGTAGGACGATAGAGTTTCCCTTCTGCATCATTCTCATATCGTGCCATAGAACTTAACTCTATAAGATCTCTCTGTTATGTTTTCTTGTCTAGTAGTATTTTAGATATGATTGCTTGGATGAGATGGTACTCTATTCTTGAGGGAGAAAAGGTGATTCTTGATTCTTATCTTGGTTTTATGGTTTGATGAATATGTGTGAAGATGAATTTTGAATGTTTTGATAATGTGAAGCCAATTATGGCTATGTATGCGAAATATGAGAAATTATATGTTATGTTGATATGATGTCCCTTGTGGATACATATGAGACCTGTAACAATCCAAAAAAAATCGAATAGACAAATACTTAAGGTGATTTAATTATTATTTAAAAATCTGAAATTATAAGGGCATAATGGTCCTTTCATGTATTAAATAAAATAAATAAGATTTGTATTAATTTAACTAAATCCTATGTTGACTTAGTCTTGAATTAACACTCCTAAACCTATGCTAACACTCTCCTAATCACGTTTGTCACCTCTCCATGTTTAAAAAAAACTGTCTTGTTTTCTCTGCCAATTAACGTGAAGAAACAGAAACTTTTTTTAAAAAAAAAGATTCTTCACACTTGAAGAACTCACCAAAAAGTCTAAGGAAGCAGGTTAATCAAAAACGTTAAGGCAAGGGAGATTTCCGTCGAGTTGGTGGTGGAACTTCAGGTGAATTGGATGTGGTTTTGGAGACTAGTTTGGGCAGCAACTTTAATCTTGAACAACGTCAAAAGGTATGGGTTTCTCTCCTGGAAATCTTTCTACAAGAGTATTTTCCTTCGAACGATTCTCAAGTCTTGAAAACTAAGGTTGCTCCCCTTTGTATGTCCTTGTCATTAGCTCTCAAACGAATTCGTAGGATGGGTATGTTGTGCTGCTAGATTTAGGCATGAATGATGTATTTATATTAATTATGAACATGTTTTATGTGACGGATATTACGAAAACGATATTCAAAGTGTAACAAAAAAATTTGGAGTTGTGTGTGCATTGTGGGCAGTGGCTATAGACACTTTATTAGGGTCGAATGTTCATGTGTTTTTGGTGTATTTTATGTGTCTAATGTGTGTTCAATGTGCTGTTCATTCTAATGAAAAATGTTTGGTTGAATATCACTCTTTTTGCTAAGTAAACTCATTAATGAAGAATGTTGGGTTGAATACCACTCTTTTAACTAAGTAAACTCATTAAAGAGTGACTAAAAATGAGTGATGAATAAAAAAAATCCAGATTTATACCCTCCCATAAGGTTAAATTCTGAGTTTTAAAAAAGGAAATAAATAAGTGAGGTCAATTGGAATTGAACCCAAGACCTCACATGTTGAGAAGGCTGAAGAAAAAAAAGGGGATAAGGGGAATCGAACCACTTAGCTGCTGGTTATCGCGAGGGAGAAAAGG
Organism: Solanum pennellii; assembly: GCF_001406875.1. NCBI lineage: Eukaryota > Viridiplantae > Streptophyta > Magnoliopsida > Solanales > Solanaceae > Solanum > Solanum pennellii. The sequence continues at coordinate 68,304,383 of NC_028637.1, read as the reverse complement.
AAAAAAGGGAAAAGAAAAGAGGCTGGGGGGAATCGAACCCCTTGCAATTGATGTTCGCGCGAAAGGAAAAAAAATGGGGCTGGGGGGAATCGAACTTGCAACCTATGGGGAGGAGAAGAAGAAAAATCAAGTAAACAAATAAATGGGAGGCGTGGGGTTCGAACCCATGACCTCCCAGTACGTGCGAGGAAGAGCAAAAAAAAGGGGGTAGATGCGAAGTGTGGGGATCGAACCCACGACCTCAGCGATGAAGGGGGATGCGAAAATAAATAAGGAAATAAAGTGAGGATGTGGGGATTCGATCCCACAACTTCACTGCCACTCGTTTTTTTGGAAAAAAATGAAAGAAACAAGATAGAGGGGCTATGGAGGTTGAACCCACCACCTCACAGTCTCCTCCTCATCGAAATTAAAAGAAAAATAAGGGGGCTGTGGGGGTTCTAACCCACAACCTCCCTATTGTAGCGAATTTAATTTCTTAAAAATCAAAGGGGTAGTGGGGGCTCGAACCCCCAACCCTTCGGTTAACTAAAAGAATATTAAAATAGAAAATTAACTCTTTCATGTTAATGTTGAGATTTAATTTAGAATTCTAATTAAAATGGAATTCATGTAACTGTTGAGATTTAATTTAGAATTCTAATTAAAATAGAAAATTAATTCTTTCATGTAAATGTTGAGTTTTAATTTAGAATTCTAATTAAAATAGAAAATTTATTCTTTCATGTAAATGTTGAGTTTTAATTTAGAATTCTAATTAAAATAGAAAATTAATTCTTTCATATAAATGTTGAGATTTAATTTAGAATTCTAATTAAAATAGAAAATTAATCCTTTCATGTAAATATTGAGATTTAATTTAGAATTCTAATTAAAATAGAAAATTAATCATTTAATGTAAATATTGAGTTTTGATTTAGAGTTCCAATGTTGTGAATATTAGAAATAAAATCAATGAAAATATAAATGATATCCAAGTGATTAAAGACATGGGTTCCCGTGCCCAAACTTCCGTATTGGTACATAAGTCATACGTGAGTAAAATATTCAAGAATAATGCCATCTACTTAGATAAAAAATCAAGATCTTGACATATATACAAGCTACATAAGTTTTGTAATACATAATCTTAGGAAAGTAACAATCACTTAGTGAACTATGAATGAATCCCCATGGCTTGTATGTATAGACATATAAGTCTAACATACGTTCAAAAATTAAGTGAAGCTAAGATGTGCGTAATGAAATGATGAACCTTAAGAGGGTTAAGTACGAGTGTAAGATACCTTAAATTCCCAAGTGCATTTGCATATGATGAGATGAACTATGAAATGAAGAAATGAACATTCACGTAATAAGATTGAAAAACAAAGGTGCTTATAATGAAGAATGTGGTGAAAATCATGATGTGAGGCTAATGTATATGATCAGAGAAATCTCAAATGAGCCTAATTAAATATTGTCAATACGTATTCACCAATGAGAGTGTAAGATATTGAAGAGACCAGTCTCCATGAACACTCTAATGAAAATATTAAGTTTAAAACACTTAATACTAAAGATGAGATGAAAAATCATCTAATGAGCTATGTTGTCCTCATACTAGAAGACAAGTTCCATGATGTATGAGTTGAATGTAATGGAACTTCATACTGAGAACCGATAGGCTAGCTATGAGCGGTGATGCCTTCTTTCGGGAAGGGCGAAGGTTCACATAACTCTCATGAGATGAGACTGTCCGGGTTGCCGTGTATGGGTCTCCATACATCTCCTAGTCTTTGAACCTATACTGCCAATATAGGGATCTGGCGGGGTTAAATTCCCGTATACGCTATCATGTTATTGAGTCACTTTGGCCGGTGATTCCACCTCTTTTCGGTGTGGGGGAGACACTTAATTTCATGATGCTCACATGATCTATGTCAGTTAAAGTTAAAGTTCCTAATAACAGATAGTATTAAATAAATAGTATAAAATAATATTAGTATTTACTGTGTACTAATCCTAGTCCTATTAGGATTAGTACTCCTTAATTATAGTCCTATTAGGATTAGTACTCCTTCCTATATCTCCTATATATATCTCCCATGTATTCCCTTAACACTTGAATACAATCAATATTCCTTCATGGTATCAGGAGCCAGAAAACCTAGATCTTCTTTTCTCTAGGTTTTTTTTTCTCTCTTTAGGGCACCGATCGTTCCCTCTCTTCTCTTGGGCGCCGGCAGCCATGACAACCGAGGTGGATCCTCTCGATTCACTTCCTTCTGGCGTTAAACTCCTTCTCAGGCATCTTCATGCCCTGATTCCCGAAACATTATCAGATATAAATTACCCTACATAGAAAATCACCGTTCTTACAGCCCTTGAGGCCAATTACCTTCTCAAATACGTCGATGGAAGCACAGAACCGCCGCCGGCAGTCATCACCACCACGGACAAATCAGAAAAAACCAATCCAGCCCATGCCGCCTGGAAAGCCGTGGATGGCCAGATCCGATCATGTTTGATTGCGGTCATCTCTCCCACGGTTCAGAAACACGTCCGATCCTACACAACTGCTTCAGCCCTATGGACGGCCCTCGCAACACGCTATGCATCAATTTCCCACTCTCATATTTTTCAATTGCGTGATCGTCTCCACACAATTACCAAAGGCACGAAAACTATGGCGGAGTATTTAGATGAGGTCTCCACCATCATCACAGCCCTCAACACCGTGAACAAAATCATTCCCGGAAAAGATCTCGTCATGTGCGTCATTCGGGGGCTCCCATCAGCTTACTCCTCCATTAAACAGACGGTTCGCATCAGTCCAACGCCCATAGACCTGGCTACTCTCTCCTCGTGGCTAAAAAGTGAAGAAATCAACGTGGATCTGGAGA